>NW_015506281.1:75523-95856 GCF_001515645.1 Sinocyclocheilus grahami
GAGCACCTTCTAAACAATTATCCAAAATGTTATCAAAAAGTAGCCTTTCCATTACGAGGTGATATTTGACTCTTTCTTAAATTCTTAAAAAAATTATATTTGATGAACTTTTTAAAAATGTTAATTAAAACGACAGAATAAAAACAAGTAGAATAAGAAATATGTTACCAATCAAATGAAATCAGTATCATCTTGTCATCTTTTGTCAAATCCTTAAAATTTTTTAATTTTTATAAGCTTTTTTAAAAATGTTATTACAGCATCAGAATAAGAACAAGTAGAATAAGAAATATAAGTTACCAATCAAATGAAATCATTATTAACAAAATTAATTTGTAGAGGTTGGCTGATTCATTCAGGAATGAAGCATGAATGGGTAATCATGAATCACTGACTCACTAGATTCATTTAAAAAAACAGTTCATTCATAAACAAAATGCAGATGCGCAGCGGTTCTGCTGTGTCTTTGTTTTAAACTATTTTCGACGACGAAATCAGACAATAGTGTTATAGTCAGGCAATGTAAGTCACTTAATATTAACTTCTTGTCTATTTAACTGTTGTATTAAATCAGTATCACATTTACAAACTCCCTTAAAAGTCATTAAAAGCTGTCACTCATCTTGGTTCATCTCGATCTCACATCTATAATCAACGAAGCTCGCTACACTGCGCGATGAGTCTCTTATTTACTCCGTCTACACTTTGCTTATGAAAGGATTGGTGAGATATGTCTGTGATACATTACTCGACGCTGCAGAAACACGTAGAAAGCTTTGAAGCTCCCCTCAGCGATCACAAGTATGATGATGATCGGTCAGTCGCACTGGTGCTCCTAAAACATTCATAGTCGCACGCAGTAGTTTTCAGTCGCAAATGCTTCGCGTCAGGTGGTTCTTATCTTCACGTCGTGCATTAAAATCGTTCAATGTACAGCAAGCCGTGCATTATCCCTTATGTATTCGCTCTTTAGCAGCAGTTATTTACAGCAATATTTAAATGACACCCTGGTCAAACTCAAAATGGTCCCACACTATCGACAGGCATTTCTCTGGTGGAAAAAAGCTTTGCTGCTTTGGTTCCTCTGTCAGTTCATCTAATGCATGTAGTAGCCTCCGTGCCTCTGATAAGCACGTAATTTTAAGCTGGTGCACCGCTAGTGTAACTTTTTTCATTTTGCGCTAGCTGCAACAGTTCTGTTTGGTGTAACAGAAACACTAGGTTTAGCGGAACCTTTACGATTAATTAACCGTGACGTTTTAAAGTGCGGTTAATCGCAAAACCGGTTAATCGCTGCATCCCTATGTAGCTCCACAATCAAAAACAACCCAGAGCTTTCCTTTGCGGGGGTGGTAAACACCGCGATGGGGTATATACTAGGGGACTATACCGATACCAGCGCAGTTTTTTTTAAATCAGTGTAGAATTTCTACACCTCAATGTGTTAACCTGATCATCACTCTTTTGTGTGTTACACACAATCTACTAAATATAGACAATCATAATCTATGACAAAAATACTACTATAAACTAGGTTAGTGAATAATTCAGTAGCAAAAATTACTCTAGAAAAATCACGAGTGCACAATAATTTTATAAAATCTAAACATTCAGTGAAAAATTTTTTTTAGTGGGGAACAAATAAAAGCAAATATGTGTAGGACTAAATCTGGTAAAATATAACATTGCTCTTTGTATTGTTGTAAAATACATTCATGAAAAACAAATAAATATATTTATATATAAATATATGCTATAAAATTAAAAGACATTTCTTTTAAATGCATAGCACAGTAATGAGGCAACGCAGCAGCATACGATAAGACAGAATAAGAAAGGCTATTAATAATCTTTCATTGCGCAAAAGTATTATAATATGAAAGGCTCCAATACAGAGCTGCACAAAGCGCTTATGCGTATTCCGTGTGCAGAATGATGCACTTGAAGCAACACGAAGTCACAGCGCGCAGCACTCCGCATAGAAAGGCTCAATGCACAAAGGGAAGACAAGAGATACTGATACATAGTGTATTGTATCTGTGCGATAGTTTATTGAGCTTTTTCTTTTAACAGTTTTAAATGAGTTACTGTGCTCGTGAGGAACAATTCATAGTGCTCTCTATTCCAGTGCTGTGATCTAACAGACATCTGGTAGAAAGTAACGTGATTTAGAAACAGCACTAATCTCCAGCAAAATAAAGTCCTTTTATGCAAAACCATTGATCTTTATCTACAGATTAAGTATAATAATAGGGACACTGAATAATCTCGGAGAGAGTTTTGTCGTCTTGGCTGTCGTAACCGAATGCGACACGCAGTTTGAATGCTGAATGGGAGATGACAGAGCCGCAGCAGAGAGAAGAGTTCACGTGAACTTGAATTTAATGATTTAAATATTCATCTGTATCTCACATTAAACTATGGAATGGCTTCAGAACACTTGGACTATAGTGCACAGAAACTTTATAGTGCTTTACAATGTTTTTGTGCCTTTCGGGCTTAACAATAACACAGAATAGTATATGCTAGGGCTGTGCGATATTGAAGAAAAATGCGATATGCGATTCCTTGTTAAAAAAAGCGATATTCGATATGCGATACGATATTGCTTAAAGTGTGTAAAATCAATTTCAATTATATTAAAAATGAAAATTATATAACCAATTTGTTTCACATTCTTTCTTGGAAAAGAAAGAATCACTACAACTTCTGAAAGTGACCAGCAGTGTTTTAGCATTACATAAAAAGTAATATCACAAATCAGAAAATGTAATTTTAACATCAGTGTGAACATGCAAACAAAAAAATATCATTGTAACTTTGCTTTCCACACACTTTAAGTACTTCTTCATATACCACAGCAAAAACTATAGTCTGAGAAAGTTCAAACATGATTAAAGGCAAGTGAACAGTCAGTAAAAAAAGAAAGAAAAAGAAAAAAAAGAAATACACAATTTACAAGCATAGATCAAATAAACAGTAGTATTCAGATACAGAAATAATTAAGTGTAAAATAACACTGCATAGTGTTCACTGTATGAATTAAATTTAGATTAATCTTTGTTATAGCTGTTTTGTTGTTTGATTAACATTAATGACATATTCAGCAGCAGGTATTTATAGGCTGCTGTCCCTTTAAATCCGACTGCACGGATCCAGTATAATGATACACATTCTTTCTCAGCTGTTTACATTCATTTAAAACATAACTGACTGCGTTTACGAGAATGATCGTCGAGACGGGTACTATTGACATAATTCTGTGTGTAGGTGTCTGTTCAAACATGAGGAGATGCGAAAGACGAATAAACTGGTGTTCGCGTGTCATCTGAAACACGTCTCTGTGTGTGCGCGTGCTTTGCAGGTGTGCGGCAGAACTGAAGAGACGCTGCGCGAGATGCGACTTGTGCGCGCGCTTCAGGTGTGAGTCAGACAGCAAGACGAGACGGCAAAGAGCTGTTTTCTGCAACTTATTGCACCTAACTCTTTTTAACGTCAAGCATATATGCGTCAAACTAAAACTTTGACCTTTTGCAACGTTTTGATTTAAGTAGCCTATTATTAAAATGATTCCGATATCGCACGCCCTTGCGATATGCATATTGCATATTTACATTTGCGATATTTCGATAATATTTATATATCGTGCAGCCCTAGTATACGCACAATATCGGATTTGGATCGGTCTCGTCTGACCGATACCCTGATCCGGCAGAAAATGCCAGTATCGGAGCCGACACTGATACTGAATATCGGATCAGCACACCTCTAGTATATACCATACTTTATCGTTGCTATGTCTCAAGTCTTCAGCTGGCACTCTCTCTGCATAACCTTTAGAGATAAGGTCTTTCATGAAAACAGAATATTCAGAATGAAATGAAACATGCTTTTTCAATCTTTTCTAACAGCGAATGTCTTGTTGTCTGGTATATGGACATCTTTCTTCCTCAAAGGCAAGCCAATAGAATAATGACCATCTACCAGCTTTAATGAGTCTGTTACCATCTCCATAAACTTGTGATCTTCTCTTGAAAACCCAACTTGTTAATTTTTGTTACATTCAGGAAAATCAACTTTAAATTGTTGTTGCCAAAGCTCTCCCAAGTTTGAAACTGAAATCCAGTTGACTGTAACATCAGGGAACTTAGAAGCAGACTGGTCACAACTATCTCCTCTTAGTGGGCCATTTACTGTCCCATCCTAACCTTGTTTTAATTGCATAGGGTTCGTTATTGACACTGCGGACCACTTTAATCGGCTCCATAACCCTTGGGGCATTTATTCCTATAAGCAATTCGATAGAGTCAATTTCAGGTAGATTCACATGTTTCAAATGTGGCCATCCCTGCAAATCCATTTGTCTTGGGCTGTTTCCTCTATGCACAGGCATAGTCTCTTGTGTATAGGCATCAGGTAACTCCCAGAAATCTTCTTTATTCAAACCAGCTACCTCTAACCCAGAAACAACATGGGTAGTTGTGACTTTCTCCTGACCCATAGTACGCAAGAGAATATTTGTCCTTTTACCTAAAAGACCAAGTCTATTCATCAATCCAGATGTACAAAATACTGCTGTGCTACCTTGGTCCAAAAACGCATTAGTAATCACAGTCTTATTTCCTTTTTTAGATTTCACTTGCACAGGAACTATAGAAAGTTTACATTCGTATTTACCAGCTCCAATAAATCCACTGGACTCAACAGATTCCAGAGCACTGCCCATTACAATGTACGTCTGCTTCCTCACTTGCTTTGAATTGCTCACATCTTCTCTTGGGTAGATGTAAAGTATACTTCATGGTGTTTAAGATTACACACTTTACATGAAAGGCGATTTCTACAATTTTTACTGATGTGTCCTGTGCACATGCAACCAAAACAAACGCTGTTCTCTTTTAAGAATGGAATCTTTTCCCCATGACTCCTCTTTTCCAATAGAGGGCACAATTCCAAAGTGGCTATATTGTAGTATAGATTATATACTGTAGGTTTAGTATAGATGATTGAATGCTTGTTTGCTTTGGTGTTGCCACCCCTCACAGTCCTCATGCCACCCTAAACAGAATTTTCTAGATCTGCTCAACTCTTTATTGTGTTCACCAAAATTAATAGAAGCCAACAACAACTAGTTCACTGGAGTAATTGTACAAACAAAAAAGCAAATGCATTACATTAGAGTCCCTTTCGAATGGCTGGTTATCAGAATTATTAATGTATTTGTCTTGATCTAGAATAGGTTATTATGAAATACCTGCTGACAGTGCTTATATTTAGTATTTTACAGTAGAGTAGTGAATCTGCAGCAAATGATACACATCTCATCAGTGCCCTCATTGCAACCCATGTTTTTAAATTAAGCTTTGGCATTAGTTCTGGCAGGTTACGTGAGTCAAGCTTGCATCAGCTGATCACATCTACCTATAGGAATACGACACCTATCGCGGCATTCCTATATAAACTGTATTCAGTATTATTCAGCGTTTATTGTGTGTAATAATGTGTATTTTTCCCAATTCATTTCTATGCACTTATACAAAACCTATACTTTAAACATTAATGCAATCACTCACAGGCATAATAAATTCATTTCCATACACAGTAAAATCCCAAGTGTTAAATGAACACTGCTCGGAGCATATATGGTCCCACTCTAAAAGAGTGTTAAAGTAACACTGAAGCAGTGTTAAAGTTAATGAGATAATTATGTGATTAATTAAGTGCTGACTGAGCATTAGTGATGAACAGCTGCTGTTAACAAGCAGAATCACTGAAGAAAAGAGAAACACAAGAACTACAACTGACTTCAGCCACAGACTTAGATGAAATCAACTGAAATAAAAGACATTCAATCTCTCAAGATCTCAGCAGAAGATCATCTCCACAAACAGCATCACCAGCTTCATGCATTAATAACCAGTTTGAATTTTTGTTTGTCATGCGTCTAAAAATTCTTATTGAGAATTAACAGAGATTTAGATGTTAATGTTTATTGAAAATAACACAATTTGAACCATTGTGGAGATGAGATACGTGTTTACACTTGACTTTCTAACATAAGTTTTTCTCTGGTTGCTGTAATTGTGTTTATGAAACACATTTGTTATGGCAAGAAAAACCAAGAGAAAGTGTGTTCAGATTATATTGGCCATTTTTTTTTGATAATGACATTGTTGTCATGTAGTAGCCAGGTTCACGGATGTCATCAGTGGTAATATAGTTTGTTATTGATCACAACTGCATTTTAATGAAATAATAGGAAGAGCTTTAAAAACACTTTGCACACCAGTTTAGAGCATCTGTGCTATTTAGACACGCAGACATCAAGAATCAGCATATGAATCTCAGCAATGGTGAAGATCATCAGACAGATTCATGTTGCAGTGCATTCTGGGTGCACCAATCATAACTCATCCATGGCTCCCAGCATGCATTGCAACATGAATAAATTATGCAGCTACATTGTCTTAGTATTTTCTTTTATTTTTACTGTAGCATCTGGACCACTCAAACACACAATATATATTTTGTTATATTTTGTTTGATTTCACAAATACTCTGTAACACCCCAGGAAGCCGAACAGGCCCCTGGTTTCATGGTAACCCGATACATTTACAACCTTGTGGAATGCGAGCAGACTCTCAGCTGCATTCTCCAGAAGCAAGAGGCACAAATGCACAGTAGAAATGGACTTTTCTACTAATTAATTCATAGGAAAACCTTTCTTTGAATGAACACACATATTCTTCAGGCCATTGTGTATATTATTGCTGTTTTGTATTAATCTGTTGTATTATAGACTATTTTTATCCATGCTTACGATAAACCACTCATTCATATAACCTTACATATACCTTGTTTAGTATCTATGAATTCGCCTTCTGATGATCTAAACAACTTGTAGAATTGTACAGTAAGAAAGTTATTTCCCTTAACCAGGAAATTAACGTTCTTAGAATTGACAAGACAGTTGACCCTGAGTGGTCAGCTAAATGTCTACAGCGCATCTAAAATATTCATAATTAATCATAACTAGTTATGGTTAATTATTCATATTTCCTGTCATGAGCTGATTCGTTACATTACTATTTGCTTTTATTTTTGATATTTTTTGTTGTGACTTTTTACTGCCTTGTTTTGTGACGTTCAAAAATCACAAAAATTATCAGAATATTTTGTCACCATTGCTGAGATTCACATGCTGATTCTTCATGTCTATGAGTGCCAGACTTGAAGCCTCTTTATGAACTATATTTATAAAAGTAATTTATGAAGGTTTTTCTCACATTGTTATCTCATATAATTGCAACAATACAGAAATCATAAAAGCACTACAGCTTTAGATAAATTGCAATCAGAGACATGACATGATTTTATCATAAGTTGTTTGCTATCACATATGTGTTTAATACACACAATTGTGCCAGCCAAAGAGAAACTTAAATCTGAAAAGTCAAGAGGCAACTAGAGCAACCACTATTCACAAAAGAAAACCCCATCTAAACATTAATTCTCAATGAAGAACTTCTGTTTTAGATAGTCAAACTGGTTATTAATGCATGAAGCTGGTGATGCTGTTTGTGGAGATGATTAATCATCTTCTGCTGAGATTGAGAGATTTAATGTCTTTTATTTCAGTTGATTTCAGCTAAGGCTGTGGCTGAAGTCTGTTGTAGTCAGTGTTGCCAACTGCTTTCAATTGAAAGTAGCTAAAACTGGTAGCTAAATGTCACTAGATGACATCACAATGGCAAATTCTCTGATCTATATAAAGATGAACTTAGATCAGTGGGCAAGATGAGAACTTAGATAAGGTTTGTCCAACCAGTTGCTATATTTGTCCCTAAACTTTTGAAAAAAGTCTCAAAAGGGGCGGGGAAGTCGCTAAATCTAGCTACAAAGTAGCTAAATTGGCAACACTGGTTGTAGTTCTTGTGATTCTCTTTTCTTCAGTGATTCTGCTTGTTAACAGCAGCTGTTCATCACTAATGATCAATCACCACTTAATTAATCACATAATTATTTCATTAACTTTAACACTGCTTCAGTGTTACTTTAACACTCTTTTAGAGTGGGACCATATATGCTCCAAGCAGTGTTAATTTAGCACTCGGGAATTTACTGTGTAGAGCTGTAAGGTCATAGATCGGGGTGCCCAAACTTGGTCCTGGAGGACACTGGCCCTCCAGGACTGAGTTTGGGCACCCCTGTCATAGATGATGATTTGTAGTAAAATAAATAGTAAATGTTGATATAATTTAGGGACTTTTAAACAAGCATTTAAAAGAGCTGAAGCAGCTGACAGAATTAAATTCAACTGTTTTATTCCCAACATTCACTCATTCAGGGCTCTTTCATTTCATTAACCTAATTTTAAAGGATTTGATTTCCACATACGTGACTCAGTGAATTAATCTCTGTCTCTTACTTTAAAGCTTAAACTACATAGCAAGAATTGATTCAACACAGCTCATTTGATCTTGAATGGCTATGATGTTGAATAAAGTTAATAAAGCAAAGCAAGTTACTGTGCTTGTGAACACCATTGACTCAAACTAATGCAACTGAAGCACCAAATAATGGGAAACTACAAATATTCATCAAATTAACAATATAGCAGTAAGGATTTAATCCAGTAAAAAAAAAAAAGTACAACTGCAATAAATGCACGGCTGTGTGGAGAGTCTCTCAAAACTTTGAATTTTTATACCTTCAGAAAATTTTGCCACATTTAGCAAATTGTTAAATATTCATTAGTTGAATAAACAGCCAGGAGCTCATTTGATTTCAGATATGAAAAAAATCTGAATTATAAAATGATCAGATTATCGCACACTCTCAGGAGCTCATCTTATTGTGATTCAATGTTCAGATCATGTCATCCTCCGTTCCCTGAGGGCAGAAAACTGGCAACCCTCTGTACATGTCTTTATTGTTTTGCTATTTCTTAAATTTTATTTAATCTCTTCTAGATTTTCTGGCTGTGATCTCTCAGATCAGCATTATGAAATTGTGTCTTCAGCTCTACAATCTTCAAACTCTGTCCTGAGAGAGCTGGATCTGAGTAACAGTCACCTGCAGGACTCTGGTGTAGAGTTTATTTCTGATGGACTGAAGAGTCCAAACTGTCAGCTGCAGATACTGAGGTATTTAGGAACATATAAGAGATCATTTACAGTCAACTGTTAATGTGTGTCTGTAGATGATCTGTCTGTGTGTGTCTGTAGCTGATCTCTCTGTGTGTGTGTGTGTGTAGTTGATCTGTGTGTGTCTGAGATGATCTGTCTTTGTGTCAGTAGATGATCTGATTGTGTCTCTGTAGTTGATCTGTGTGTCTACAGATGATCTGACTGTGTGTCTGTTGTTGATCCGTCTGTGTGTGTCTGTAGTTGATCTGACTTTGTGTGTCTGTAGATGATCTGTCTGTGTATGTCTGTAGATGATCTATCCGTGTATGTCTGTAGATGATCTGACTGTGTGTGTCTGTAGATGATCTGATTGATTGTGTCTGTAGTTGAGCTGACTGTGCGTGGCTTTAGATTATCTGACTGTGTGTCTGTAGATGACCTGACTGTGTGTGTCTGTAGATTGTGTGTGTCTGTAGATGATCTGACTGTGTGTCTGTAGTTGATCTGACTGTGTGTGTCTGTAGATGATCTGTCTTTGTGTCTGTAGATGATCTGACTGTGTGTATGTGTGTGTAGTTGATCTGTCTGTGTGTGTCTGTTGTTGATCTGACTGTGTCTGTAGATGATCTGATTGATTGATTGTGTGTGTGTGTCCGTAGATGATCTGTCTGTGTGTGTCTGTAGTTGATCTGACTGTGTGTGTGTGTCTGTAGATGATCTGATTGATTGTGAGTGTGTGTGTGTGTCTGTAGATGAGCTGACTGTGTGTCTGTAGTTGATCTGAGTGTGTCTGTATATGATCTGACTGTGTGTCTGTAGATGATCTGACTGTGTGTTTGTGTGTGTCTGTAGATTATCTGTGTGTGTGTCTGTAGTTGATCTGACTGTGTGCATGTAGATGATCTGACTGAGTGTGTCTGTAGATGATCTGACTGAGTGTGTCTGTAGATGATCTGTGTCTGTAGATGATCTAACTGTGTAGATGATCTGTCATTGTGTCTGTAGATGATCTGACTGTGTTTGTCTGTAGATGATCTGTCTGTCTGTAGATGATCTGACTGTGTCTGTAGATGATCTGACTGTGTGTGTGTATGCGTGTCTATAGTTGATCTGACTGTGTGTGTCTGTAGATGATCTGTGTGTGTCTAGATGATCTGTCTGTCTGTAGATGATCTGACTGTGTGGGTGTGTCTGTAGTTGATCTAACTGTGTGTCTGTAGATGATCTGACTGTGTGTGTCCGTAGATGATCTGTCTTTGTGTCTGTAGATGATCTATCTGTCTTTGTATCTGATGATGATCTGACTCTGTGTGTCTATAGATGATCTGTGTGTCTGTAGGTGGTCTGACTGTGTCTGTAGATGATCTGTCTTTGTGTCTGTAGATGATCTGACTCTCTCTCTCTGTGTGTGTGTGTGGGTGTGTGTGTAGATGATCTGACTGTGTGTGTTTTGCTCTCTTTCAGTCTTGCTGGCTGTAATCTACCTGCTCAGTGTTGTGAGAGTTTGTCATCAGTTCTTCAATCCTCAAACTGTGTCCTGAGAGAGCTGGATCTGAGTAACAGTCACCTGCAGGACTCTGGTGTAAAGTTTATTTCTGATGGACTGAAGAGTCGAAACGGTCAGCTGCAGATACTGAGGTATTTAGGAACATATAAGAGATAATTTACAGTCAACTGTTGATGTGTGTCTGTAGATGATCTGTCTGTGTGTTTCTGTAGATGATCTGTCTGTGTGTGTCTGTAAATTATCTGACTGTGTGTGTCTGTAGATTATCTGTCTGTGCGTCTGTTGATGATCTGAGTTTCTGTGTGTGTGTCTGTTGATGATCTGAGTTTCTGTGTGTGTGTCTGTAGATGATCTGAGTTTCTGTGTGTGTCTAGATGATCTGTCTGTGTGTGTCTGTAGATGGTCTGTCTGTGTGTGTCTGTAGATGATCTGACTGTGTGTCTGTAGATGATTTGTCTTTGTGTCTGTAGATGATCTGTCTTGTGTCTGTAGATGATCTGTCTCTGTGTCTGTAGATGATCTGTCTTTGTGTCTGTAGATGATCTGATTGTTGATGTGTGTGTTCTGCTCTCTTTCAGTCTTGCTGGCTGTAATCTCCTTATTCAGTGTTGTGAGAGTTTGTCATCAGCTCTACAATCCTCAAACTGTGTCCTGAGAGAGCTGGATCTGAGTAACACTGACCTGCAGGACTCTGGTGTAAAGTTAATTTCTGATGGACTGAAGAGTCCAAACTCTCAGCTGCAGATACTGAGGTATTATATACATATATGAAATAATTTATAGTCAACTGTTCACAATGTTGATGTGTGTCTGTAGATGATCTGACTGTGTGTGTCTCTAGATGATCTGACTGTGTCTGTAGATGATCTGTCTGTGTGTGCGTAAATGATCTGACTGTGTGTGTCTGTAGGTTGTCTGGCTGTATGGTGACAGAGGAAGGCTGTGGTTATTTGTCTTCAGCTCTGAGTTCAAACCCCTCACACCTGAGAGAGCTGGATCTGAGCTACAATCACCCAGGACAATCAGGAGTCCAGCTGCTCAAACACAAACTGCAGGATCCAAATTATAAACTGCAGATACTCAAGTATGTCAAATACTAATACTGACACTGAACGTGTGTGTGAATGATGCTGATCTACATTAAATTATGTTTTATTAACAAAGTTCTGGAGGAGCTTGTACAGGTTAATCAACCAGTTTAGCACAGGTGGAGCTCGTTCTGATAATTAATTCAATTAGCACGATAATTCATATATGTATACAGCCAACTGACCTCCGTTCCATGACAGTTTTCACCCAGTTGCTACAATGTCCGAAATCCAACTTTTCCCTTCTGATGATGAGTTGGGTTCTCCTTCGCAAACCACTGGCCCCAAAACTACTCCTTCCCCACCTGGTCCAGCCAATGAGACCCAAGCTTCAGCACGCGGGTGTTGGCCTACACATTCGGCCGCTCGCACATGAAGACGCCGGTGACTTCATTTGCCCCCACCAGAAAGACATCCGTCTCACTCCCCAGCGTCCTCTTTTGTTTTGGCCACACAAACCATTCCTCCAATGGAAAAGTATACATTTTGGGGCTGAGGCAAGCGCTGATTAATGCAGACAGACAGTTTTATCTAAAGTACCAGGACGAATAGGCAAATAGTCTGGTGACGTAGGTCTGTGCGTGTTTCTCAATACAAAGTACACAAATTTCAGACTTTCATCCTCGGTAGTTCGGACTTTGCATGTTCGACTCGGCAGTGTGAACTCCTGCGGACGGGACGATGCAAGTCCGGTAATTCTGCAAACAGCAGCGTACTTGATAATGTCAGTCAGCTCACCTTGGCTACTGCAATTTTCCTCACTATATATTTACAATAAGACGAAATATGATATCAAACACCACTGCCTCCTTTCGTTTTCATTTAAACATATTAATAGCCGCATAAATGTAGTTCAGGGAAATGTGTATATAGCCTACATTACAATGAAATGAAGTGTTATATCAAACAGTATTGCCTCTTTTAATTTTAACATATTAATCGATTAATAGATTAATTGAATAAAGACCAAAGATAACCTGTTAAATTGACCCAAAACTAATTATATCTTATGTTTAACCACTACGGAGACATCAGAGCCAGCGGCAAATGTCAGAAGGACTAGCTGCGTCGAGACTGCTCTCGTCGGGAAACATGAGCACTGAGCGCCTGCTGATCGCATGGAGCACACGTCTCCGAAATCGGCGAAACACATTTTTAAATAGGCGCTGTCTTTATAAGTAAACCGCAGATTTGAGTTTTAAACAACTACATTCTCGCCTGAAATACTTTTTAAAAACTACATTTCATGACACAATAACAGTAATATTTTGAAAGTTATCCGAATAAATGGTGGTTGAAATCACAATGCTGTGTGAACTCATTACATATATACATCATTACTCATTTCCAATACATAAATGGGTAGTTGACAAATAGGCAGTAAAAAAAGCTTTTTTTGTAAAAGACCTTTTTTGAAAAAAAAAATTCATATTTATGTAGTGTGAAGTCTGATCTTTGAGAAAATATAAAGGGTCACTAACGTCATCAATTCTTTCATTGTTTTTTTTTTAACATTCTCACTGAACTGTACCATACATTTGTCCTATGGTGTGAAAATTAAGGAAAAAACCCTCTTAATAATATAGAAATAGCATGAGAGAGATTTATCTTCATTGTTAGATGCTTATTTTCATATAGTGTTATTTATTTAATATGAAATTATAATTAACATCATTTTTTCCCCATGACTTGTTGGACAATTTCAGGACAAACTTTGACAATAAGACAAACTTTGCTGTCATCCGTTCAAAACTGCTGAAAATTATACCATTTCAAGATGAGTGATGATTATATATCCCCTGTTGCAATAATCAACTGTTTTTTTAAAAAGATATTTTGAGATAAAAACAAATCTGTGGTTCTTTTATGTGTCACACCATAAGACATTACGTCACACTAAAGGACAGAAATGGTAGTTATTAAATTATTTCTATTTAATTTTGAACACGTCAAAGGAGAAAGAAAGCTTTTTTTTTTGATACAAACAATATCAACATGCATTTTAAACGAAACAAAAAATTATTTTCATCAACAAAAATCAGTCTCTTAGTCAATCAGTATGTTACTGAAACTTTTCTGGCCCCTCTGCTACATGTGCGGCACAGCTAAATATGATTGATATTCAAACTATTTTCATTAAGATGTGAATAATTTTTTTAAACTGTATGGCTACTCTTTTTAAGGCATAATTTTGATTGTTTACTTTTTGCATTGTTCTCTTAGAATCTCCTCCATTCCCTGTTAATGGACTGTTTATATTTCCATGTCCTCTCTCTTCCAGTAATTTTTCTCCCTCAATCCTTTCTGTCTCAAAAACAAAGCATCACATTTTATACTTATTTTCATGACACTTTATAACAGTACAAGTTTTCTGCAAAAACATTAGAAAATAGTTTAATTAATGTAATTATTGCATTTAAGAACACTGGAAATTATCAAAAAAGAATAAAAAGAAGTTAAATAAATCTTATTTAATTATTTAAAACACTTTTTAAAGAGACCTTGTCCTCTGGTGTGACATCTTTGTCCTGTGGTGTAACAGTACAGCTGTCACACCGGTGGACATTTTCTGTCACACCAAAGGACGTTTCAGCCTTTTTCTGTCAATTAATGACCTTGCTATTCCAAGCTAGCCTGTCATTAGTGGTTAGCAAGACACATTTGCATAATTTTTTATGATTATTTAGTTTATCATGCAGTTTTTAATTAAAATATATAATTTAAGTGTGTCACAACAAAACATAACACTTTTATAGTGGTTCCAAAAAGTTAAATATTTGAACAATTCTGAGAGAGAAATTGACCATGTGCACATGTCATGGGCTTCACAGGGGGCTTCAGTAACATAATCATGAAAGGTGTCATTCAACTAATTTAATTCATTCATTAATTAATTTAATCAGGTTCCTACGCTTTCAGAAATATATGGATGAAAAAAATGATTGGCATTTACTAAAATAGACCCTTGTACAATTATGCCGGAGGTATTTATTAATATTTTTATGTTTTTCTTTTTAATTTATAAAAGTTGTAATTAACTTAATCATGCTTGAGACAGTCACACCATAGGACAATTTTGATATTTGGCTCAAAAATGTAAAAATTCTAATATCACTGCAGCTTTTATAACAACAGGTCCATGTAGGACAAAGACATTTTTAATGATTTACTACATTTTAAATAATGACAATATTAATTATATTCATTTTTATCTTGTGGGACAGTGAAAATGCCATGTCACGTCAACAACCCATATATAGATAGATAGATACACTAACAGTGGGTGTAGAAAAGTATCAACCCCCTTTAAAATAATCACATTTTGTTGCTTTGCAGCCTGAAATGAAGACAGACACCGTTTTTGTTTTATCCAGCTCTTTTTACTCAGTGCAACTTCTAACATCCAAGTGAAAGATAAAACACCAACATGTCAGAAAAAATATATATAATAATAATAATAATAATAAAAAAAAACAGAATCACTCATTTGGAAAAATTATCACCCCCTTGTGTCTTGTTGAACCACCTATTGCTCTGATGGGATTTGTCTCAAGTAACTTTGCACATCTAGATTTTGCAATATGTGCCCACTCTTCTTTGAAGAACTGCTCAAGTTCAGTTAAATTTGATGGTGAGTGTTTGTGGACTGCAGTCTTCAAGTCATTCCTCAGATTTTCAGTGGGGTTTAAGTCTGGGCTCTGATTAGGCCATGCAAGAACATTCAGCTTTTTCTTCTTCAACCACTGTGTGCTCAGATCTGCTGTGTGCTTTGGGTCATTGTCATGTTGGAAGGTAAACCTTCCCATTGACAACTTTCTGGCAGAGGGCAGCAGATTTTCCTAAAAAATCTGATGGTATTTTGCCCCATCCATTTTCCCTTCTATCCTGATAAGTGCTGACAACCCTGCTGCAGAGAAATAGCCCATAACAGGACATCACCAGCTCCATGCTTTACTGTAGGAATGCTGTTATTTGGATGCTGAGCTGTATAGGATTTCCAGACATATCGTTTGGTGTTGAGGCCAAATAATAAAATTTTAGTCTCATCTGCCTCAGAATCTTCAAGCCCCTTGTGTCAGTATTTTGTTGAACCACCTTTTACTTTAATTACAGCCTTTAGTCTGTTGGGATTTTTCTCTACTAACTTTGCACATCTAGACTTGAGCAGAACTCTTCAAGTTCAGTTAAATTTGATGGTGACCATTTGTGGACTGCAGTCATTCCACAGATTTTCAGTGGGGTTTAAGTCTGGGCTCTGATTAGGCCATGCAAGAACATTCAGCTTTTTCTTCTTCAACCACTGTGTGCTCAGATCTGCTGTGTGCTTTGGGTCATTGTCATGTTGGAAGGTAAACCTTCCCATTGACAACTTTCTGGCAGAGGGCAGCAGATTTTCCTAAAAAATCTGATGGTATTTTGCCCCATCCATTTTCCCTTCTATCCTGATAAGTGCTGACAACCCTGCTGCAGAGAAATAGCCCATAACAGGACATCACCAGCTCCATGCTTTACTGTAGGAATGCTGTTATTTGGATGCTGAGCTGTATAGGATTTCCAGACATATCGTTTGGTGTTGAGGCCAAATAATAAAATTTTAGTCTCATCTGCCTCAGAATCTTCAAGCTTCATTTTGGCAAAGTTCAGTTGTGACTGCATATGGCCTTTCCTGAGGAGCAGCGTTTTTACTGCAACCCTCCCATACAAGCCACATCTGTGGAGAATTTTTGACATTGTTGTCACATGCACACAATGAGCACTCTTTGTCATAAATTCCTGCAACTGCTTCAGAGTTGCTGTAGGTCTCTTGGTCGCCTCTCTGATCAGTTTCATCCTGACTCTTTCATCCAGGTTGGAGCGACGTCCTGATCCAGGGAGGGTCTGTGTTGGACCAAATACCTTCCACTTCTTAATAATAGACTTCACTGTGCTTCTAGGCATTGATAAAGCCTTTGAAATGTTTTTGTCTCCATCTCTTAACTTGTGTTTGTCCACAACTTTATCCCGGAGATATTTTGACAGTGTCTTGCCACCCATAGTTGATTGTTTGCTTCAGTTGCTCTACCAAGGATTGAAATGCTGCAGTAAAAGCTCTTTTCATGCTGAGCTGATCAAAATGAGCACAGCTGATCACAGGTGAAAGTCAAATAGCTTGGCATGCCATTGAGAAGGTGATTAGCTGCACCTGATTGACTTTACAAGTCATTTTTAGGAGGGTTATCATAGAATAACATTTTTGTTATTTTTCTAACTCAGTGATTCAGTTTTTTTTTTTTTTTCTGACAAGTTGGTGTTTTATCTTTCACTTGGATGTTATAAGTTGCACTGAGTAAATACAGCTGAATAAAACAAAGACTGTGTCCGTCTTCATTTCAGGCTGCAAAGCAACAAAATGCGGTTATTTTAAAGGTGGCTGGTTATTTTCTATACCCACTGTGTGTGTGTATATTTTATATATGCGTGTGTGTCTGTGTATATATATATATACACACATATACATATATACATACACTTATATACATACATACACTTATATACATATATATATATATATATACTTATATACATATATATATATATATATACTTATATACATATATACATATATATATACTTATATACATATATACATATATATATACTTATATACATATATACATATATATATACTTATATACATATATACATATATATATACTTATATTTAAAACATTTTTTGTGTGCAAACGTTGCATTGCCACGGCCAAATAAGATAATAATAATAATAATAATAATAATAATAAATTTTTTTTTTAAAAACTGTTTGAGGTTGGTAGCTAGCTAGTTGAAAAGTTCACAACTCTTATCATATCTAGCATCAGAGACACGTGCATAATTTTAATTCTTTCTTTCATTTTAATTAACTTTTATCAAAGGTTATCGAAAGTAGCCATTCTTTCCATGGAATACACAAAGCCTTAAATTAAACAAAAGAAAGGCCCAGAGAAGTAAAATAAATTAATTACAACTGTCTTGTCTTCTGGTTTCCAGTCAAAATATCTAAATACTCTTAAATCAATAGGAATTTTCTACATAAAAAAAGACATAAGGTATTTAATCTTGTTTCCATGGGGGAAAAAATTATTTAAGTGCATTTTTTTATATTTTGCTAATTATCTGCCAGTGGGGTAAGAAATTTCAAATGTGCTTGTTTTCATTTGCATTAAGATTTTTCTGCTTTCTCGGGTTTGACAAACTTCCCATTCTGAAACGGAAAACCCAGAGTTGCCCTCATTTCAGGGTTAACATACTCAGAGTTTTCACTTAAAGAGTAGGTCATATGGTATTATAAAGTGTCCTAATATTGTGTTGGAGTCCCCTACAACAGGTTTAAATGCATCTAAGGTTAATATTAGAGTCATTTGTCAATGATTTCGAAACGATTCGTTCCAAACAAGTTCGGAGCAAACCCCTCCCTACCATAAGCCTACTCTGCTCTGATTGGTCAGCTGGCCAAGCCTGATGTGATTGGCACAGAGAGGAGTCCTTGAGCAAGTTAGAGAGCGCTACCATTGACAAAGCACCTTTACAAAGAACAATAATATAGTGCTCCAGTCCGTTCTTATAATAATGTGTAACAGAGCCGACGAGACGAGAGACGTGCAGATCCATCTGCAAAGCTTTTATTTAAAGGCGTGGTCATAAAACAGGCAAGGTTCAGACAATGGCAAACAGGTATATGAGGGCAAGATGAAGAGTAATCCAAAACGGTCGTGAGTCAGTCAGCAGCAAACGTTATCCAGAGGGCTTGACAAGAGGGGAAATCCAAAAACACGAGCAATAGTCCAGGCAGGAGCAAACAGAGTCCGAACGGCGAGACAAAAGGGCAATCCGAGAAACACAGGCAGGAATCAGAACAAGAAAACAGGCAAGGCAAGACTAAAACTAAACAATGAAAACTAGAAATGGCTCCGTAGAGTAGCTATCGCTAGGTGAGTGATAGGCGCTAAACAGTACTCGGCCGTGAATGGTTGTTTGAGTGAGTGTTATATAGTGAATGTGTGATTTGTTACAGCTGTGTGCAATCAGTGCTGAGTGCAATCGATGATGGGATATGTAGTCCGGGATGACATGCAACAGTTTGTGTAGTGTGAGAGTTAATGTAATGGAAGGGTGACCTCTGGTGGTGATTGAACGGAAGTCCATGGACCGGATTCGTGACATAATGACATAAAATACAAAAACACTTATGCAAGCGAATCGTGCCCACAGCTAAAGTTTAAAAAGTTTAAAAACAATAATGGTGGAAATGTTAGCTGTGTGCTAACGTGACTAACTGATGAAACAATACAGTTTGTAAACCAAAATGGGTCTACTGTAATGTTTTAAGAACGCCAGACAAAAGATGCTCTCTTAACCCTATAACTGCCGGTGCAGCAAAATAAACTGCAATTTCACAATGATTATGAAGTCTGTGTGCTACACTACATTCTTTATAATTAAACAAAGTAATTAGAACAACGTCAGTCTACATTAATCGACACATTCTTAGGAAATAGCGGGTTCACATCGAATTATCAGAACTACTTCAGTAAGACAGCAATACCATGCTTTACCTGGAAACCTAAAGCTGCACTAGGTGTACATCACATATTAGCACAAAAACCTGATATTTTGAGCACTCAATTGAAAATGTACACATAACGTATCAATCGTACTTACAGGTTGTGTTTCAGAGAGCTTGTTGGTCCAAATTAATAAGATTAGAAGCCAACGAAGATAAAAGCCCAGATAAGAGAAGCAGTCCTTGATAAAATGACATGCCTCACAACAAAAGGTTCGAATTGTATTTCTGTGGTATCCTTAAACACAGCGTATTCTCAACATGATGTAAACACACTAACTAACGGAAGTGTTTGTGGGCAGGTCAGACTCTGTTCGTATTTCACGGGCAGGCGGGGATTATGCAAATGTGTTCAGGTGTAGTGCAGCCAAGATGGTGTTGTGTGTTTCCGGTAAGAGAAACAGGAGGGGAAATCCCAATTTAACTTGTTTAATTAAAGGAGATTTGTAGATGTTACTTCACACATGTGGTCTATAATAGACAGAAGAGATACAAATAAAACTGGTAAATATATCAGTAAAGGACACAAACATTCAGTTAAGTAATATATTACTTAACATACATTATTTGCCGATTATATTAGTAAATAAAGTAAACAATTACAAGAAGATTGCGCGATTGTTGCGTATGCTCAATATTACAAGCAGGGAAAGTGCAACCTCATCAAATTTGACATTTCAAACAATATTGAACAAACCGGGTGATATGTAACTAGGAAGTGAACATAATCATTTGTATTCTAATAGAAATACACTTATTATAAAGCTCAAAGTCCGATACGAAAGCGTTTGGTTTCACTTTCGATTGTGACACAATTTAAAATGCGTTCAATTTACGGGCAAATATCGACATTCAGAACAGTAACATAAATTTTCAAATACAAATTATATATGGAAACTCACCCGTAATCATTTACACACTGGTAAAACATATACAAAGTTGAATAAACATTCCAGCCAGCCTGATTTGTAACCTACTGCCGTCGAGACAAAATGTCCACTCCTAACTG
>NW_015506281.1:96213-104414 GCF_001515645.1 Sinocyclocheilus grahami
CTTCTTGATAGCTTCCCTTCCTCGCAGAATCCAGTATCGTCTTCTCAGCTCGGCAAAGACTCTCTCTGGCCCAGGATGTAAAAGGGATGCATCATAGTCCTTGATCATAAGCTTGGTTAGGTGGTGCTGCGGAGCACCACCTAACCAATCCCAATACAATGGGATGTATTGCGTCCAATTCCATATGCTTAGCATGTCTCACTCTCCCTCCGACTCTGATAAGTCCACTGGCTTTATCATACTCAGGTGATAAGGATGCTAATCTGCTGTTAGATGGTAATGGTCGCTCAGAAGTGAGAGCCTTAAACTCCTCTGAAAAGGAATCTTTCTGAGCCTGTTGTAGGAGGAGCTTCTCTGCGGAGATGTAACTCTCTGAATCATCTGGTGACTGCGTGGTAGATGTAGCCGCCCCGTGAAGGGATGTCACTGTAGACTTTAGTAGCTCAGACCAGGTACTAAATTGGTTGACATCAGGAAGGGTAATGTCTGGACTAGTGCACACATGCAGGCAAATTGCTGACTTTTTCAACTCTGCCTCTGGTTCAGGTTCATCTGCTGGCAAGGTAGGCCAACATGACTCTGGCTGATGTAGGAAATTTGGTCCATTAATCCAATGGCAAGGTGGGGTTAAATCATTTAATGACTGGCCTCGTGTTATCACATCAGCAGGGTTGTTCGCTGAATCAACATACCTCCAGGAATCAATATCAGTGAGTGATTGAATTTCAGCCACCCGGGTTCCCACGAAGACTTTGTATCTGCACGAGTCAGATTTAAGCCATTGGAGGACGGTAGATGAGTCTGACCAGAGAATGACATGATTGATGTCCACAGTTAGTTCTGCTTGAAGGATATTAGCCACCTGTGCTCCGGTAAGTGCTGCACTCAGTTCCAGACGAGGGATCGTCATCTGCTTCCGAGGTGCCACTCGTGAACGAGCTAACACAAATGAGACATGTACAAGTCCTTCTTTGTTTTCTGTGCGCATGTAGGCCACTGAGCCATAGGCCCTCTCAGATGCATCACAGAATATATGTAAATCCCTATTGAGGATTTCCGCATGCCCTTCAAATGGAGTGTAACACCTTGGGACTGCAATCTGATTCAAATTATGGAGCTCTTGTTGCCAGTCTTGCCATCTGGTTAACAAGCTGTCAGATGTGATTGGGTCATCCCACCCTAGATTGTTCTTCCAAAGCTCCTGGACTAGCACTTTGGCTCGGGTTGTAAATGGAATGAGATAACCCAGGGGATCATATTGAGATGCCAAAACTCTGTAGACATTACGCAGAGTGGGTTCAAGGCATCTGGATTGGCTGGGTTTGTAGCTGAATGAGTCCATGAGGCAGTTCCACAGTAGCCCAAGTGTACCTTCCAGGAGATCAGTGCTCTTCTGTGATAGCCAGAGTTCACTATTCTGTGATCTTGCTTCAGAGGGGAGATGTTGAATAACCTCAGGTCGGTTGCTGGCCCATTGACGAAGCTCAAACCCACCGGTGAGCAAAAGTTGCCGTAGGTTGTCTACTAATGCTCTAGCTTCAGCAACAGTTTGAAGGCTATTAAGACAGTTGTCTACATAAAAGGAACTTTTGACCGTTTTCATCAGAGCTGGGTCCACTTGCGGATGCTGAGCAATTTCCTGGAGTGCATATATGGCACAGCACGGGCTGCATGTTGTGCCAAATGGTAAGACTTGCCATTCGTAGATCTTAGGCTGTTCTGTCCTCTGCATGTCTCTCCACAGAAAGCGTACAATGGGCTTATCACTTGGCGAGAGGCGAACCTGGTGGAACATACCCTTCACATCTCCACTGATGGCTACAGGATGTTCACGGAACCTCAGCAAGACACCAAGTAACGATGGACCAAGAACGGGCCCAGGCAGGAGTATGTCATTTAAAGCATGGCCTTGGTATGAATAAGAACAGTTGAATACAATTCTGTCTTTGTTGTTATGTGTCACCATATGGTGAGGGATATACCACGACTCCGGGGATTGCTCAGCTTCTTGTGTTGATATTTCTGCCACATAGCCAGCTTCTTGCAGTTTCTTTATTTCGGAACAGTAAGACTCTGCTCGCCTAATGTCTTTAGCAAGTTTACGCTCAGTGCTTCGAAGGTTAGCTATCACTGCTTCTTTAGGGGCTTTAAGAAGTTCAGCATTGGGCCGTCTGAGCAAAGGAGTGGCGTATCGCATAACTCCACTGACTTCTACCCTAGTGGTATGTTTCTGGAGAAGAGAGAAGGCATACTGGTCTTGTTTGGAGCGAGTGGCTGTCTTCTCGTTTACATAGGGCAGGGTATCAATTTGCCAGAGGCGTTCCACATTCTTGAAGAGCTCAGTATTCGATGTGGTTGTGGTTATGTGGAAACACTGTGGGGTGGAAAGGGTAGTTTGACTGAGCCCAATGGGTCCTTGGAGGGTCCAACCAAGTCTGGTACAGATGGCAATTGGTCCATTTGCAGGTCCCATACACACTGGCTGGACAGGAGTAAGCAGGTGAGGCATGTCAGACCCGATGAGCAATAGAGGTTGGGCTTGGTCAATCAAGGGTAATGGCAAGGACCTAAGATGCTCATACTTGTGCCGAAGAGTGGACACAGGGTAGGAATGTTCGGAAAGTCTCAGGGTGTCTGCGGTGAAAGCATGAGGAATCAGGTATTTCCTGCATGGTCTGTGCAAGGGTGACACATGAAGGGAAACAGTGGCTCCGTGCAGATTAACTACATCATGATGGACTGTGCGTAGTGTGAGTGTTTCAGGTTCAGTAGGGAGATTCAACTGATCTACAGCCTGTAACAAAAGAATGCTACGCTCTGAACCATCGTCCAACACTGCGTATGCGTCCATGACTTTCTCTCGATTGTGCAGTAAGACCTTGACTATCTTGAGCATTACCTTTTGAGATCTGTTTGGCCGGTCTAAATAGACCTGAGGGGTAGGAACGTTGACCAACAGCACACTTTTTTGGATCTGTAAGACTGCATCATGCAAGATGGTCAGATGTAACTCTTTACAGTTTGTACAGGTTCTTTTCAGAGTACAACTGTCTGGATTATGAGTTCGCCCACATTTCCAACAGCGCTTCTCTTTGGATATCCACTGTACTATTTGCTCTGTAGTCAGTATCTTGAACTTGGGACAAGCGTTAAGGAAGTGGTCCTTGGTGTTACAGTATGGGCAGAAGGGTTGAATCTTAGAGGGGGGCTTAGATTTCGTCTGTCCCTGCAAGGCTGAACTGGCATCAGCGGAGTACATGATGGAGGTGGATCTCTCCTTTGGACGGAAAGGTCTTTGCTGATCTTTCTTGGCGGATCTAGTCATATCAGTCTGATACATGGCAGCTGCTTTATTGGAAATGCACTTCACTTGTGACTTCATCTGTAGCCATGCAGACAGATCAGGTAGTGTATATGTGCGGTCTGTGCCAGTTTGCAAAATACCTCGGCTGAAACAGTACTCAACGAACCCATCGCAGTATAATGGTGGCATCCTGCTTAACAATCGATCGACATGAGAGCCACAGCGCAGCTCGTATCCATTTGGGCCTTCCAAAGTTCTGAGCATCCCTACTAGTGTTTGGATAGATAGGGAAAAAGAGTCAAAAGCTTCTGCATCACCGAACTTGACTGCTGGTGCATTCAGTATGATACCTAGTTCTGACTGAACCAATTGACGTGGTTGGCCGTATTTATCCTGCAGCACTTGCAGTGAGGTTGTGTATGGCCTGGTGTCATACATACAGTATATGCTTTGGCTAACTGGAGAGCGCTGGGGAGTTTTAAGTGACTTAAGAGGACCTGATATTTGTAATGTTCACTCAAATGAGGCTGATTATTCATTACGTTGTCTAAGGCCATCTTCAGTAGGGCAAAGTCACTTTCTCGGCCAGTGTCGAAGTATGGGATAGCCGGCTTTGGGATCCCGTAAGCTGACGCAGCTAACATTTCCAGACCAGGTGGTTGGGCTGGAGAGGGGTACATCACTGCCCGATTATGAGAGGCATCAGATAGGGGAACAGGATACGTTACTGCTGTCCAGTGAGGGCTAGGATTTGTGGCTTGTTAGGACTGAGCCTGTAAAGGAGCCCCTAATGTTACAGGAACTGTAGATGGGACTGTAGGCAGGACACTGACAGAGAGAGTCTGACTATAGGTGACAAAGGTATCTGAGTAATGGTGCGGCCTGGCCACCACAGCTGGGTTAAAGGGTAAATGAGCCGTATAATCTGGCCTAGACATTAAGGTGGGTGGTGCTGTAACTAGCGATGCCGATGACCTTGTAACTATGTTGGGCTGAGTTACCTTGGCAGCTGAGGTGACAGAACTGAGCGGGGATTCAGATACTGAAGCAGTAATGTGTACAGCAGGTAATATGGGGGAAGGCATTACTGATGACACAGGTACAAAGTTAACATGGCAAGGGGTAGAATTACTAGGCATTACTTGGGCAGATGATTTAAGATCAGTGGTAGCAGCAACTCTGTGTTCTTGAGGGCTTACCTCAGACAGAGGACCAACAGCTGGGCTGGACTGTGTAGCAGCAACATTAACATCTTGAGATTCCTGTTTAAGAAGTGCACAAACATATTTAGCAACCTCAAGCTCATTTTGAACCTTTTTGAGACGCCGCCGGCTCTCTACCTGCTTAGCTAGTAACTCTCTAGCCTTAGTGGCTTGTTCCTGTCTATACTGCGCTTCTCTAGCCTGAGCATCAAGTCTCTCACACTCTTTATCTACAATGGTGTCCTCTTCGATCTGCTCTTGAAGTTCTTCCAAGTCCAGAGTCTTTAGCCTTTCCTCCAATATGGCAGCTTGAAGGTCGGAGAGTCCCTGTCTGGGAGATCTGCGTTGTGCACTGCGATGAGATCTCAATGAAGTACTGGACACCGTGCCAGAAGAAATGGATCTAGACGCATGTCTTGATGGTCTAGATGGTCTCTGAGAAGACGAATCAGCAAGGGGTGGCTCCGGATGTAGGTTAGGCGGGAGCTGGACGTCGTAATCAGGTAGATGAGCAGGAAGGTGTCTCTCTCTTGGAGGGCGAGGTCGGACGACAGGCTCAGTTGCACTGGGAGTTTCAGGATCCATCTTGATGCACATCCGGCTCGAAGGACCATATACGAGCGTATGGGACGCTCAGTGGGTTCAGGTGTAGTGCAGCCAAGATGGTATTGTGTGTTTCCAGTAAGAGAAACAGGAGGGGAAATCCCAATTTAACTTGTTTAATTAAAGGAGATTTGTAGATGTTACTTCACACATGTGGTCTATAATAGACAGAGGAGATACAAACATAATGATAGCTACGTTATAAACTGCAAAAGAGATATTTTTCAAAAACCCATATGACCTGCTCTTTAACCTCCTTTCTGAAAAGGGCCCCAGGGAACTCAGGAAAACATTAACACAGAAATAGAACATAAACGTGACATGTCGCCCCCCTCCCGGAAAGGCGCGCCCTTGCGCCGACAAACAGTCCAACAGCGGAGGGAGGGCGGGGGTTCAGGAGGAGGGCAAAGAAATAGAGAGGGGCAGAACCAATCAGAGTCTATATGAATCCAAGGGGGAGTGGAGGGTGGGAGGAGCCAAGGGGAAGCCAGGAGTAGGAGGAGCCAGATATTGGTCCAGAGACCATCCAGGACGAGACCCCAGGGCGGAGTCGGGGGAGGGAGGAGCCATGGTGGAGAATTGGCATACAAAACCCTGGAGATGAGCGATGGAGACGAAGCCGCTGGAGGTGGAGACCCAGGTGGAGCCAAGCAGATGAAGAGCCAGGGCAGCACAGAGGATCCGGAAGGCCAAGGTGGAGACGGGGATCCGGAAGATCGCGGCAGAGCCAGAGCGACTGAGGATGAAGGTGGAGCCAGAGGGAAGGAGGAGCCTGACAGAGCCAGAGGGACAGAGTGATGAGCCAGAGGAGTGGAGTCCCAAGGTGGCAGATGGTCAATGACTGACCAAGGCGGAGCCGGAGGGACCAGGGGGACCGGTGGAGCAAGTGGGATGACGGGCCATCGTGGAGACGAGGGAGATAGGAGCCAAGGCGGAGCCGATGGGTCGAAGGCTGGAGGCGGAGACAGGGGGTCCTCATGCATTGGCAGAGCTGGAGCCTGGAAGTCCCGAAGCGGATCAGAGTACCCAGATGGCGCTGACTAAGAGTGAGCTGAGGGACTGACAGGAACCAGCGGAATCAGGGCTGAGGAACTGCCTGGTTTAAGGAGTGGAGGCGGGAGAGGGAGGCTGGGAGGGATCGCAGGAGAACAGGAGCTGAGCGGAACCAGCGGAGACGCAGAAGATTCAGGGCTGGACGGAACCAGCGGAGACGCAGGAGATTCAGGGCTGGATGGAACCAGCGGAGACATAGGAGATTCAGGGCTGGATGGAACCAGCAGAGACATAGGAGCACTGGGTATTACCTCTCCAAACCAGTCTATTAGGTCCGTTTGTAAAATGTCCATAACTTCCTATAATATCCAGTAATCAGCCGCAGCTCACCCTCAGTGGTGGGAGTGTGGGTGGAGCTTCCCTCCAAGCCCTTGATTTTCACCCATGGCCGGATTTACGCATAGGCATTCTAGGCACGTGCCTATGCTCACTTGTCCAGGGGGGCCCAAACACAATGAGGAGATGTATAATATTTTTGTTATACAATGGGCTGTCTACAACAGAAAAAGATCCAAAACCCCAGAATACATTGAGCAAATAAATATAACAAGCAATAGGGTAAAAAATTACAAACTATTTCCATGTTTTCCCCCTTTTTTATGTACGGAAATCATTCTTTCTTTTTCTTGTTCTCCCTCACAGACGCACACACAGTACAGACGCGGACAGAAACTTGTCAGGGCTGCCCCGCGACTTTAAATATTTAATAAAATAGTTTCGGATGACATTAAATTTCTCAATAGCGAGGTTCTTGAAGCAGTTCAACTTAAAGATTCGCTATTAGTAGACGCTGCTGCTGAACACATGCTGAGAGATGCACAGACGCAGGTATTCACACTTGCTTAATCTCCCTCTCTCTTTCTTTCTCTATTAACTGCATTAGCCTGCATATCAGTTGCTCAAGCCTGTTATTATCTCTAAAATTACGTTTTGGAATTTGCAAGCCTTGCTGAAAAAAACAATAGACACCATCAAAAATGTTTTAATGGTTTTACTGTTTATAATGGGAATTGTATTGGTTTTAATGGAAACTGTAATGGACCCTGTGGGTCTCTACTGGTAATGGGTCACCTTCTATTGGTGGCTTGTTAAAACCAATAAATCCTAATGGAATATGTCCCAGAACACACTACAAAAACTTTTTTCAATGGATTTAATGGTTAAAAGTTCATGGTTTGTAATGTTTGTAATGGTATTTGTAGTGGAAACCATTTGAATATTTTGTGATTGTTCTATAGTTTTTTTCAGCGGGGATGGAAGGTTTGGGATTAGGTGCGTAAGAAATGAGTTCAACACACACAAGATTTCAGGATGGAAACATGACAAATGTCTTAAAATAAATCCTCTGAACAATGTCTTGAGGTGTGGTTGTATAAGCTGTTAAAATCATTAGAGAAATAATGCACTTCTGAAGTGGTAATGTAGCCACGACGCCAGAGCCTTTTAATGGAATGTCTTTCTCCGTTCTCAAACAACTTAAGAACTACATTCGATCTTTATTGACTGAACGCAAGCACTTATATTACGAAATATTTTTGTTTGCTGGAGTGATAATATATTAAATAGGGAAGGGGGGCCCAAAAATGTGTTTTGTCTATGTCATGATAAGAGGTAAATACAGCCCGGTTTTCACCAGTACTCCCTCGGGGACGGGCGATTTGGCTCACGCACCTGAGGCCTCATTTATAACCGTTGCGTACGCACAAAACCTGCCCTGAAAGAGGCATACACCACTTCCTGTGCAAAAGGTGGGATTTATAAAAAACAAACTTGACAGGAAAATTTGCGCACCTGCAGGCCAACTCTGACCCATGCGTACAGATTTTTTTCTTGGAGAGAGAAAAGTAATGAAGTAAACAACGATTTTAAACCGTTTTCATTTCATCATATACAGTATCTCACAGAAGTGAATACACCCCTCACATTTTGGTAAATATTTTATTATACCTTTTCATGTGACAACACTGAAGAAATGACTCTTTGCTACAATGTAATGTAGTGAGTGAACAGCTTGTATAACAGTGTAAATTTGCTGTCCC
>NW_015506281.1:104561-114255 GCF_001515645.1 Sinocyclocheilus grahami
TTAGAAGAGGCTTCCTTCTGGGACGACAGCCATGCAGACCAATTTGATGCAGTGTGCGGAGTATGGTCTGAGCACTGACAGGCTGACCCCCCCCACCCCTTTCAACCTCTGCAGCAATGCTGGCAGCACTCATACGTCTATTTCCCAAACACAACTTCTGGATATGTCTACCATGGCGAGGTCTGTTCTGAGTGGAACCTGTCCTGTTAAACCGCTGTATGGTCTTGGCCACCGTGCTGCAGCTCAGTTTCAGGGTCTTGGCAATCTTCTTATAGCCTACGCCATCTTTATGTAGAGCAACGATTCTTTTTTTCAGATGTGTGTTGAGTTATTTTGAGGGGACAGCAAATTTACACTGTTATACAAGCTGTACACTCACTACTTTACATTGTAGCAAAGTGTCATTTCTTCAGTGTTGTCACATGAAAATATATAATAACATATTTACAAAAATGTGAGGGGTGTACTCACTTCTGTGAGATACTGTACATTTACATTAAATATTCCACTCATTAATGGAGATAAGCACTGAAAATTACATAGTCATTACGCAGAAGTTAAACCAAAATTATATGAATTTAGACATAGCCTATTTGTAGTGGATGCGCTTGCTTACTTTTCCTGTGGTATGTTATATTTTAATGACAGCGAGGAGTGCTATAGGTGCACAATAATTTATCCTTAAAGTAAACTGCATATCTCATGTTATGAGAAAATATTTTTAGCGAGAACAATGATAATTTTTGTGCACTTCGATATTGTGGTGGACACTGCTGGATTCAGTGGAGCAGTCTATTGTCCGGTTTGAATAGGACCAATGATAATAGCTTACTGTACAACCACAGCTGCACGGAAGTGTTGATGTTTTATGAAGGCATCTCCACAACATTATGAAAAATACCACTGTATTTGAAGGATACAACTTGAAGAAAATGGTAAGATTTGCACGTTTTCTTTTTAAAATAATTTGTCAATGGCGCAGAGTCAGATAATTGTAGTTACACTGCAATAAATATAGGCCTATATTTTTCCACTAAAAATAGCTAAAAGATGTTCAACTTATCAGCAAAACTGCATTAATTTAATTTAATTTGAAATTTTTTAAAGCAATTGAAATATTGGGCCAGTGGAAATGAATGAGATCAACTCTATTCTAAATAATTTTTCTGAGAACTATTTTAAAGAGTTTTTATGGATATTTTGATATATTTATACTAAAACATAAGGATACCGGATGATTTGGCACAAATGGCATTTATAGTCTATCTCATATTTCCTTAATGTCTTGTACCTTTGATGGTGTTAAACATAAATAAGCAATAAGCAAGATTGCTCCGTGCAGCGGGATGATGGCTGGCTGGTCTCTGGTTCGGGAGTGGGGCTGGAGATATCCTCTTCAACGGGGCAGACAGAGAAATATAGTCCATTATTCTCCAGCACCCACTCCATGAAAGCGGCAAAATTTTCCCGGGGACCGTTCCCTGGGAGGCCAAATCCAAAAAGTCTCTGGTGTGATCCTCCAGGGAATGGTCTTCCTGCTCGAGGCAGAGGAGCTGGACTGCAGGCAGGTCCATAGGAGGAGGGAAAAAATAAAAAAAGAAAAGAAAGAAAAAAAAACGCAGATATATTTACTCACTTGAGGGTCTGTTAATATGTTAGGTACAGTGCTAATAAAAGTGCACGAAGCAGGAATAATAAAAAAAAAGTATTTTAATGATACATCCACAGAGGGAATCCAGGAGCAAGGGGTAGCACAATACGTAGACACAAAAAATAGCACACAATGGACCAGGGGAGAACACAGGACTTAAGAACTAGAAACATGATTAGGGAGAACTGAAACAGGTGTGGAGCTAATTAATCAAAAAACATTGAAAATGATAGACCAGGGAACTCAGGAAAGCGTGAACACAGAAACAAAAAATAAACTAGACAATGTTAATGTTAAACATTTTCTTGAGTATGTAACTATTACACACGTCTTTAAGACTTGAGGACCAAACGATCAGTGACAGCAGCACTGAGCAGAACGAAGGTGTCACGAGTTTTAAACCTTTTAAAAAATGGCACGAAAATGGCAAAATCAATAAAATGATAAAATACTCCCATCAAGGTCATGCGCACAGAGGAAAACAACTGCAGAGACCAAAACAGCCCTGATGAAGTGGATGTTTACGATTGAAAAAAAACAACTTAAAATAGCCTACTGACGGTGTGAATGGCTTCTTATTCATGACAGCTTAATTTTCTCAAAGTTAGCTCTCAATAAGTAGCCTTTTGTTTCAGTTATTTGTAGGAGTTGCTATGCAGTTATTGAAGAGAGAGAGCATGTGAATGTGAATTACTCGTGTATGAGCGGCTTTCCTGAAACTATTATAGTCTCTTGCGTGTAAATGTCTTGTGTGTGAGAGAGACAGAACGCACTGTCCACAGATCAGTGTTTTTTCAAACTGTTTGATGCCAAGGAGACACAAATATAACAATCACCTTCAGGCCCCATTTTACAGAGGTGCTAAAGACAGCAAGAGCTTCCTCAGATGAAGCTGCAATACTAACATATTGGAGAAACAGATCTGGCAAACTATCCAGTGCGTATTTGTGTTTGTGCTCCGGAGAGTGTCAAAGGTTCCCTATCGTCACTACGAGTTATGTCTTGACAACATATTGTTGTCTCACTTGGGAGCCCAATCATCTCTGAGTTTAAGAGAAAACGCCAATAAGAATTGACTAGTGGATTTTGCATGCTGAGCCACTCCCTGTGCATACGGGTATATAAGGCGACAGCGTGCATCCACTCATTAGATTTTTGCTTCGGAGCCGAGTAGTACATGGTGTTACCTTCCTACAAAGCCATTCGTCTTTGTGTGCAAGAAGAGGCTGTTCCTGGTTGGTGTTAGGGCGCGTTACAGCAGTGTCTCTGTCAGCAGCGATTCCCCTGGGCGCTTAAACTAAAAGAGCGGTTTCCTCTAAAAGAGCAAATCACAGATGATTCGCGTCTTTTTCAAGATGCTGTTTCGTCCGTGTTCTTCTGGATGTGGTTATTTCCTGTCCTCTGTCGACGGCCACGATCGCTGTCTTCAGTGTCTTGTCCTTCAGCACGTTCGTGGATGAGTCATGCATCGTCTGCGGATGCATGTCCATGGCATCGCTGCGATTGCGTCTTTCCCTCCTCAAGGGGAGTGGAGCAGACCTCTCTGCTGCTACCCATCCCGGTTTCTCTGCCACTCTGAGAGATTTGAGGGGGACAGTGAGAGCTTTTCTGTCAGACCACGCCCACGGACCTCTCACTCCTCCCGCAGCATGTGTCCTGTGCAGCTGCCGGATGATTCTGCTGGGCCGTCTCACGGCGGTCCCAGCGTGTCATTCGGTGGGCTGCCAGAGGATCAGATGTCGATCGCAGCATCGGGGGATGGCCTATCAGCCTCCGAGGATGAAGATTCGGAGGGGCGGCCCCCCTCGGGGGATCACTGCCGAATGGACCCAGAGTTGTCGGCCATGCTTGCTCGGGCAGCCTGAGTGCTCGCGGCTGGATGATTGGTTTCTCGGTGCAGAGCACGGCTCACAACTGCGTTCTGCTCCGGTTCCTTTTTTCTCGGAGGTGCATGAAGAGGTGATGAAGTCATGGATGGCCCCTTTTATGGCCAGAAGCCGCTCGTCTCCCTCTTCCGTCCTCACTACCCCCAACGGCGGAACAAAAAGAAAAGGAAACAAAGAAACAAAACCTTCTCGCCGGGACGCCGGACGACCCATTACTCTCCACATTCTTATAAGTGCATCCATACTCTCCGCACAGGCTACCACTCTGTTAACACTGCCCATACACTCGATGCCATGCTTATCTTGGCATTTTCTGCTTTTTAAGATGCTCAGAACTCGCCAAAACCTCACATTTTAATCCTAAAGTCTGTCCTACAATATCTGACTGATCTGTCCTTGATAGTAAGACCAGCTCTTATTTCATCAAACAAAGTAAGACAGATCAAGCAAAACGAGGCCACTGTATCTAAATTTTTAACCTCCCGTCTGCACAGAATCGCGGGAAACGACCAGATTTTTTGCGCCCTGGGATTAAATTCCCGAATAAATGCGGTAGCAGTCGGTAACTCTGATGTAATTTGAACGGGAGCGGGCGGTCTAACAATATCCCTTTCCTGACGTCCATTCAGAACAGCATATCTGAGCTTTATTCTTATTGACCACCGGTACAGCCTTCACTCGGACTGTTATGCACGCGCTGCACGCATGCTTTCAGCATCATGCCTTTTATTTGCGGGGTCTGTGCGCAGCATGTGCATAACAATGCTCAGAGCAGGCTGTGCCGGGGGTAAAAATACGGCCCTCAGACAGATCAGGCAGGTTGTCGATGAGTGACAGCAGAATAAGGATGGAGCAAATTTGTCCTGCATGTCCTTGAAGGACGTTAAACTCGGTTTTGTTTATATTTTGCTTAGCCTATAATTTTAAATGAAAGATGTCGTATTTATTTATTTTTCTCTGCACACTTTTCCTACTGTGTTAACAGGAAAATGTCAAACGCATTTAGTATTTTGACAAGACAAAAAAAATTGCTAATAAGCTATTTTTGTACAACCTACATCATTTTTTTTCTTTCTGCAGCCCTTTTTTGCTATTGTGCTGTAAATGTTATCGAATTGTATCCTGACAAGACCAATAAAAATAAGAAATAGCCTACAATTGTTGTAGCCTACAACATTTTTTGTTTCTCTGACACTTTTTCCCTAATGTGTTGCATAAAATATTAAACCAATTATAGTCTTAATATAATTTATATAAATTCAAGTCAAAGTCAATAAATTCAAGACTCTTGACAAAACGAATAAAATGACATACAATTTTGTGCAGACTACACTTTTATTTGTTAGCCTATCTCTTTCAGTAGTGGAAATTTAAATGTGAGAATCTGTAAACGAGATCTAAATTTAGCGGGAACGGTCAGTTTGGGAAGAAAATTATTCCACACGGGTAGTGGGTGAACAAAGAGTGAATATATAGTGGAAGTGGGTGGGTGCGGAATAGAACCTTGCGGGAGCGGGACTAAAAAAATTGTCCCGCGCAGACCTCTATCTCCCGTGTCCAATTCAACCATATCAGACTCTCTTTTCTCCAATTCAGGAACTTCCAGGCTAAATCCCTTTTCGACCCTCTATTTGTAGGTGACTCTAACCACTCCGTCACTCATCTTTGATTCCAAAATCACCTCACATTGGTTTTCGTTCAATCAGACAAACCAGCACACAGTTTTTCCAGCCATTCTTTTCACATCGGGCAGCAGCCACAGCTGCTCAAAAGGGCCTCTCTCAGCAGCAGATCCGAGCCCTTGGTCGATGCTCATCAGAAGCTGTATAAGATCCAATCGATTTCATATTAAAAAACCCATCAAACCCTGATCAGCTCTAACTGTTCCTGTCCCAGCGTGGGATATGGGGGAGTTCTCTGGCTGTATTCTGAGCTCGGAGCTTCCCCTCGGACAGCACACCAAATATACACACTATTCACTAAGTCTGATTATATGTGAGTGTAAACTTATGAATGTGTGTTTGTGTGTTTATAGTGTGGATCATGAAGGAGAGATGATGATGACAGCAGGACCACAAAAGTGTAGGTCTACATACACACACACACTCCCTCACTCACTCACACACACACACACACACGCACGTGTGCACTCACTCACTCTCACGCACGCATGCACACATACACACATGCACTCACTCACGCACACATGAAGGAATGCACGCACGCACACACACTTACGCACGCGCACACACACACACACACACTCACTGTTACGACCCACTCGTTTAAGGTTGCAACATAAAAGAGGGATCAGACAACAGTGTAATCAAAGCAAATGGTTTTATTACATTAAACTATCACAACAACAATTAATAATGACAAACAATAATCTAGGGGTATTAATGAAAATAATTAAATTAATATAACAACAACAAAACTTTAACTACATAATATAAGAAATGCCAAAAGAAACAAACAAGAAAAGAGTCAGAAAGAGACACTCCTGAGAGAACTATCTCACCAGAAGTGCCTACCCCAAATAACTAAATACTCAAACTAACAATCAATTAACAGGTTGACAACCAATCAAAACTTCCACTCTCTCTCCAATACGATCAGGAGACTCAGGGTCGTCACACCTCCCACTCCAAAAGGAGGTTCCCTAAAGAACCGACAAAAGAAAACAAAACAATGCACAAAACATAACACATACTAAACCATAATATATATATATATACAGTATATATATATATATATTAGGGATGCACTGATACCGATACTGAGCTCCTGTACTCATACTCGTTAAAATGCCCCGATACCAAATGCCGATACCACACAGCATGTGATATAAGTGCCATATTCAGACAAAGAAATAACGACAACAGACAGCAGAATGAAGTTATTAGTGATTAAAGATGTCTACGAAGTATATGTATGCAATGAATATAAAACATTCAGTATTAATCCTGTATAGCTGATTTGAGCCAGCTGATGAGCAAAGCACGCTGAGTGAATTGAGCGTGCGGCGGCGCAGATGCGCGAGCTTGTCGAGTGAATATCCCTTTCTAAGACATCACTGGAAAGTTTGTAGTTCGGTCGGATATGTCAAAAAGATGTAAGTAAACATGACAAACCTGTGTTTTCTTACATCGATCAGGAGTGTTTAACAAATAGTTGTTATTTGGATAACACTTAGTGATCGTATAGGGTCCAGTAAACCTAGCCTGGAATGAACTAGTCAAAACTGGTAATAAAGCAAGCACTAGATCGCCTACTTGAAAACTTCTGGACTTAACCTTGTGACCAACCAACCTCTGCATCTTTTCCTGAGACTTACCTAATTTTCTGAGAGCAATAGCTCTAGCTTCATAGAGTCGATAACGGAAACTACTCACATAGTCTAAGACATTCTCAGGTGGATCAAATGTTTTCCATTCATCTGCCAAGACAGCAATAGGGCCCCTAACAGTGTGTCCGAACACAAACTCATTAGGGCTCAAACCTGTGCTCTCTTGTACAACCTCCCGAACAGCTAACAGCATCCAAGGAAGTCCATCTTCCCAGTCACAGTCAAGTTCAACACAATACAATCTCAAAAGTGACTTAAGAGTCTGGTGGAATCTTTCCAGCCCTCCCTGGCTTTGAGGGTGATAGGCACTCGAGATATTGTTTAACTTTGAGTGACTGCATGACTTTAGAAAATTGTCTGGACATAAAATTTGAGCCCTGATCAGACTGAATGGTTTTTGGAATGCCATAAACAGACATAAAGCTTGTTAAAGCTTTTAAGATTGACTTAGTTGTTTTTGATCTCAGAGGATAAGCTGTAGGATAACGTGTAGATTGACACATCACAGTGAGTAAATATGCATGCCCAGCCTTTGATCGTCGTAAAGGTCTAACGCAATCAACAATCAAATGTTCAAAAGGAGTGGTAACCACAGCGATAGGCTGTAAAGGAGCCAATGGAACTTTTTGATTTGGCTTTCCAGTCATTTGACAAGTATTGCAGAACCGTACATACTCATTCACATCGCGCTTGATTCTAGGCCAGTAAAATTTCCTCAAAACTCTATCATAGGTCTTTCGTACCCCCATATGACCAGCAAGGCCCTGATGTGATAGCTGTAAAATGGCCTGACAAAAAGTAAGAGGAACAACGATTTGGATCCTAAAATCAAGTGAAGAGTCACTACTCACAGGCTGTCGTCTACAAAGTAAACCATCTTCAAGAAAGTAGCAAGGAAGGGAAGTCTTATTTTCTCCCCCACCAGCATCAGCGACTAAAGAGGACAATTCTTGAAGAGTTTCATGGGCCTGCTGTGCTTTGATTAATTCCTCTCGGGTCACACCATAAAGTGGAGACAAAGAACAAGTGTTAACATGGTCATCCATAATAACTGAACTTTCAGGAATGGTAACAGACTTATCAGTGTTGTAAACATCAGGCTGGGACTCTTTCACAGTGGTCACGTCTTCAACTTTAGTACACGTACTAGTTTCTGTTGCAGAAGAATTTTCAGAAGCAACAAAGGTGTCACTAAGAATGCTCTCAGGCTCATCAGGCACACATTCCTTAGCCATCGCTCGAGTTATCGCACATGCAGGGAATAAATTTAGACAGTCATAGTCTGATACAAGTTTAGAATTAAGGTGGATGCGGTGTAGAGGAACTTCCATGTAACCCATTTCAAGCCCTCTGACGAACACGTGCGTTCCAGTGGCAGTATGCTCAGACAAAGGCAAAAGTCCTTCCAACAAAAATGATTGCCCCGCTCCAGTATCTTGGAGGATGCGAACAGGCACAATTTCAGCAGAGTCAGGCAAAGAAACACACCGTCAGTGAGAAATGGCGCAAAATCAGTACTGTTTTTAACATTCTCCATCTCAGTCATTTCCATGCACTTAACCTGCTTGTTAAACTGAACAGGAGAAGAGTTCACATTCGATGTAGAAATTCAACCAACAGGTTTAACAGCTTTCTCTTTCTTTTTGAGAGCAACACAGTCTGAAATTTTATGTCCTGGCTTTCTACAATAAAAGCAAACCATCTCACCTTTTGTGCGTATGACTGAACTATTGTCAGCAGAAGTGTTTGACAGCATTCTGGCGTACAACCATCTTTTTATTTTTCTCAGAGACACTCATCTTAAATTTGCTCAGATTATTTAAGTGACTAGCAGACATATGATGAGTAAGAGCAAATTCATCTGCCATAAGAGCAGCATTGGACAATTTAGTCACTTTGTGTTCATTTAGATACATCGCAACAGAACTTGGAACACAATATTTTAACTCTTCCAGAAGAATGAGCCCTCTAAGCTGTTCCTTTGTTGCAACTTTTACGGATGAACACCAAAGGTCAAACAGATTTTCTTTCTCTCTAGCAAACTCAAGATATGTGCACTTCTCAGACTTATAATGACTCCTGAATTTCTGGCGGTAGGCCTCAGGTGCCAATTCAAAAGCATGCAAAATTGCAGACTTTACAATTTCATAGTCACTACTTTGTTCAGTAGTCAGCGCTGAATACACCTCCTGTGCTCTACCTACTAAACCACACTGCAGCAGCAGGGTCCAGAACTCTCTAGGCCATTTCAGGGACTCTGCAACACGCTCAAAATGTCCTTCTCTAAAAATGGCGGCACTAGTCTAATGTTTCTATAAACCTCAAAAACAGGTGTAACATGCACAGACTCATCAGGTGACACAGGAATGGGAGTTTTTACATTCAGCTCCAACTCAAGTTTTCTTAACTGAAACTCTCTTTCCTCTTTCTTTCTCAAATTTTAACTCAAGCTTACGTAACTCAAATTGCTGTTGTAACTTCTTAAACTCAATATCCTTTTCTAACCCTTTCTTTTTTTTAGCATGCAAATGTCCCGCTCAGCACTAAATAACACATAACGTCTCAGGTTACTTATGTAACCATGGTTCCCTGAGTAGGGAACGAGACACTGCGTCCTCTAGGGGTCGCTATGGGGAACGCCTCGTCGTGACCTGTGTCTGAAGCATACATTGAAAAAACACCAACAACACGTTGGCCGGCGACAGCCATGAAGTCACTACCGGTGCGACTATAGTATAAATAGGTGCCGGGAGAACACATCATCCACTTCTTCGTCTGAAGCTTGCGTCCGCAGCATGGCAAGAAACC
>NW_015506281.1:114634-136848 GCF_001515645.1 Sinocyclocheilus grahami
ACCCTGTTAAAGTAGGTATCCAGAGGATACATAGGTGGTGTGGTGCCCAAGGCGGAACCAGGCTTTTAAACCACTCAGAAAGAGCATGAAGCTGCTGCGCGTAGCTCTTACCATACAGGATTCTAGAAAAGAACGCAGAGTACTAGCGTGCGAACTTACCACAGTGTGGATTTTAGAAAGTGTACAAAGACTTTACGTGCACACTTACCATAACATGGATTTTAACAATAACGTTCTAAGGGGTTCTCATGGCACTCTAAAAGAGCAGCCCATAGATGAAAAATGGTGCATCCCAAAACGCTATGTTTGAGAAGTCATCAACTTGATCTTAAGGCTTATAATGCTGGAGTGGCTAGCAGTAAATCTGTAGCTGAGGGAGCAACACCCCTAGTTCTCAAACGAGAGGAGGCTCGACCTGCAGCATGTACCAAAGCTGGAACAGCTAGCAATAATTTACTTAGCTGAGGGAGCAACACACCCAGTTCTCAGTCGAGAACTAAATCTTAATTAGATTATAATTAAGAAATGGATCGTACTCACCCACCATGGTTCCCGCGCCGGAGCCCTGTCCGGAGAAGCCTCTAGACTGGACCATCTAGACTGGACCATCAGTAAGGTGGTTACTATGAAGCCATAGAACCAACCAAAACATCATAGGTCCAGTAGGAGACTGTTATGCATCTGACTAAATCTTCTTAAGTCTAAGTGGACATCCATGACATGCGGAGTCCCACAAGGCTAAATTCTTGCACCGCTCTTGTTTAGCCTGTATATGCTCCCACTAAGTCAAATAATGAGAAAGAACCAAATTGCCTATCACAGCTATGCTGATGATACCCAGATTTACCTAGCCTTATCTCCAAATGACTACAGCCCCATTGACTCCCTCTGCCAATGCATTGATGAAATTAACAGTTGGATGTGCGAGAAATTTCTTCAGTTAAGCAAGGAAAAAAATGAAGTCATTGCATTTCTCAAGGTGAATGCATACCTTGACTCTAGGGGTCTAACAACTAAAAATCAAGTCAGGAATCTTGGTGTGATTCTGGAGACAGACCTTAGTTTCAGTAGTCATGTCAAAGCTGTAACTAAATCAGCATACTATCATCTCAAAAACATTGCAAGAATTAGAGGTTTTGTTTCCAGTCAAGACTTGGAGAAACTTGTTCATGCCTTTATCACCAGCAGGGTGGACTATTGTAATGGTCTCCTCACCGGCCTTCCCAAGAAGACCATTAGACAGCTGCAGCTCATCCAGAACGCTGCTGCCAGAATTCTGACTAGAACCAGAAAATCTGAGCATATTACACCAGTCCTCAGGTCCTTACACTGGCTTCCAGTTATATTTAGGATTGATTTGAAAGTACTTTTACTCGTTTATAAATCACTCAATGGCCTAGGACCTAAATACATAGCAGATATGTTCACTGAATATAAACCTAACAGACCACTCAGATCATTAGGATCGAGTCAGTTAGAAATACCAAGGGTTCACACAAAACAAGGGGAGTCCGCTTTTAGTTATTATGCCGCCCGCAGTTGGAATCAGCTTCCAGAAGAGATCAGATGTGCTAAAACATTAGTCACATTTAAATGCAGACTCAAAACTCATCTGTTTAGCTGCACATTTATTGTATGAGCACTGTGCGATGTCCGAACTGATTGCACTATATTTTATGTATAATCGTTTTCTATTCTTAACCGTTTTAAATTCATTTTAAACCTCTTAAATCAATTTTTTTGATCATTTTCAAAGTTTTTAAATTCCTTGTTTTATTGTTGTGATTATTTTTTTCTTTTCTTTTATGTAAAGCACTTTGAATTACCATTGTGTATGAAATGTGCTATATAAATAAACATGCCTTGCCTTCTAAATGCTTTGCTAGTGCTCGCCATAATAAACGAAAGAGATCGCTCTTACCACGGAAATGCACGCTTCAAACAAAACAGTCAGTGAAGACGAAGAAGAGGATGATGTGTTCTCCCGGCGCCTATTTATACTATAGTCGCACCGGTAGTGACGTCATGGCTGTTGCCGGCCAACGTGTTGTTGGTGTTTTTCAATGTATGCTTCAGACACGGGTCACGACGAGGCGTTCCCCATAGCAACCCATAGAGGACGCAGTTCGAAGTTCCCATGAAAGGGAACTGTTTCTCCAGCAAAGACATCTCACTAAACTTCTCATTACGCTCAGGATCATAAAGAGGAGAGGTTAAAGATGTATCAGGGTTAACAGGTGGAGTTCTTACCTCTAAAACACCCCACTCGACAAGCGCGTCTTTCACAACTTTCAGCAGCGTCCTTTTAAGTTTCTTATCATTACACGTTACCTCCACACCAAAATGCTCGGCAATCTGCGACAGCTCTTCCTTCGTACATCTTTCCAACAATATTTAAGAAGGAATCGCAAAGAAATCCTCGGTTACGGATGACATTTCTATTAGAAGAGGAAGCAGAGCAAACACAGCAAAACAAACACATATGAGATGCCGCTAAACTAGCACGCGAGATGCCGGTAACCTAGAGCATTGGAACTACAAATCCCATCAACCACTTTGCCAGGGATCGTCACATTCATGCTCCGGGTCGAAACACTACCGTAGATAAGATAAATAAAGACTTACCACAAGTCATTCCTCAAATTATCTTCGTATTCGGTAGATATCACAAACACAGATGCGGAGAAACAACAGAAGTGTTACTTTAAATGAAAACAAGAGACTTCCGTTCCTAGCTATAAACAAAACTAACTAAACCTCCCTGCTCTTTAAAAGGTGTACCGGACTCGGGGCTGCATTTAAACGCTGAACTCAAGGACATTTGGCATTACAAACCAAAAGCCCGAAGCATACCCCCAACAGAATCAAAATAAACTAAACTAAAATAACAAATAGTGTCTTGATGGAAGGATTAGAAACCCAGCTGAGGACACTCTAAATACCTGAAGTCTCCTCATTTACAAAAGCAAACACACTGAAACACTATGCATTTCTTATATATGTAGCAATCCGAGACGAGTGCCCAATTTTATGTTACAACCTGCTTGTTTAAGGTTGCAACATAAAAGAGGGATCAGACAACTAATCAAAGCAAATGGTTTTATTACATTAAACTAGTGATGTGACGTTCGACACCGAGGCTTCGAAGCTTGCATCAAAAAAACAAAACATCTCCCAGTGAAGCACTGTACCGGAGCTTGATTCGTTTTGCCAAAACCACGTGATCTGTGATGTCTGAAGCTTCGTTTTTGCACACAACCACGTGACTGCTTCGTATTCTGATTCAAATAATGCGAACCACTTGCGCAGTTTCAAGTGTCCCTCACGTTTTTGAAAATAATAAATCATAATATGAATAAATATTTGCATGTGTAGTTTTCTGCATGATCATTTTGTATTAATTCCTGGTTCACAGACACTTTAACTAACCAATCTTCTATGATAATCTTCCGTTATTTTGATCATACAGCCTTGCTTATTTTTTCCACAAATTTATTCACAGACTCATTTATTCATATTGTGTAATACAATGACTGACATGAAGACTTATTTATATAGACTTCATATTTTCTTTGCTTTATACAGGTTTTCATAGCACAAACTAATTTATTATCTGAAACAGTCCAAACATGGCTGGGTCGTCTGGGACGCAAAGGCAGCTTTTTCCACCTTTTGACCACAAGATGTCGTTAGTGTGCACCGTCTTGAAAAGCTTTGAGTAATGAACCTTTTTAACGATAAAGTTGAGGGGAAAGCCTCGGTGCTTCGCAAAGCTTAATTTTCCCATCACTACATTAAACTATTACAACAACAATTAATAATGACAAACAATAATCTAGGGGTATTAATGAAAATAATTAAATTAATATAACAATAACAAAACTTTAACTACATAATATAAGAAATGCCAAAAGAAACAAACAAGAAAAGAGTCAGAAAGAGACACTCCTGGGAGAACTATCCCACCAGAAGTGCCTACCCCAAATAACTCAGAACACTCTTAAATACTCGAAAAAAACAATCAATGAACAGGTTGACAACCAATCAAAAACTACCACTCTCTCTCCAATAGGATCAGGAGACTCAGAGTCGTCACACTCACTCACACACACACACACACGCACGCACGCACCCACACACACACACTCATTTACGCATGCTCACACGCACACAGTCTCAGTCACTCAGACACACGCACGCACACTCACTTACTCACACACACACTCTCACACACACACACACACACACTTAATCACACACACACAATCTCACGCACGCGCACACACACACTTAATCACACACACACACGCACACAGTCTCACTCAGACTGCACAGTCTAACTCGCGCACGCACAAATGCACGCACACACACTCACTCACACATGCACACACTCACTCATTCACTCCCTCACATACACTCACTCACACACGTGCAAACACACGCACTCACTGTAAAGAATTGTTCAGCTCTTAGGTGCTAATTAATACCCGGTGGCAACCACCAAAAATTGTCCGATCAGAACAATTAACTTAAGTGAAGTCCATTTAGGAGGAGCTAGATGCACACACCACTCATAGACCACTCATTGCAAACTTGAACAGTTTTAATTAAGTGTGGTTCTAGAAAGAGAAACAACAAAGTATAAATATACATGCTGATAAAACAGCAATATGCAAATGAATAATATCCGCATTTGTTATGACATTAACACTGAAAATATGTCTTTACAGCGATTGTATAAGATTGGCTAGAGATTAGCTTACAGACACAGGTGCTCGGCAGATGCGATAAGCACGTCTTAAAAGACTAATTCACAATCAAATGTAAACAGTATAATGAAGCAACAAACTTACTCTTTGATGCACACACACATGCGATTACTCAATATTATGGGAGAACTGGCATCATCACCGTTAGGATCGTCTCGCGCTAGTAATAATAATGGCGATCATAACTGTACTAAACTGCATCAGCATCCGGGTCCTTTGCACCTTCTGGGTCCTAACAATAGGCGTGTGACTGATGCCTGACTAAATAACAACAGCGAATTAACCATTACACATATACAAAGAACTGTATGAACATATTAAATAACTGGCCCTCAGTTTAGTACAGCCACCCCAAAATGTGCTTGCAGATTTGCATCTTGGGCCAGTACTCACAGTCATTCAGGGAGTGAAGGGAGCTTAATAAGTCTGACAACAGGTCTGATGTAGGTTCTGTCTTTGACCTGGATTTCTGCAGCTCTTACTTTATTATCAGCTCCGGCCTGGACAACTTTCTCAGTCCCAATGGGCCAGAGTGCTCTGGGGAATTGTGACTCAGCAATCATAACCACTGTCCCTACTGTCAGGTTGTCTTTCTCTTGTTGCCATTTCTGGCGAGACTGGAGTCTGGAAGGTAGTTACGCAGATAACAGCTCCAGAACTAGTCTGTCAATATCTGGCTGTGTCTCCAGCACTTTCGGCTGAGCAGCTCAAATGCAGGGTAAATTACCTGTGGCAAGGCAGAGTCTAGTCGGCCCATTAAGAGAGAATTAGGGGTTATTGGGTCAGTATCAGCTACATTCGAGGATACATATCCCAGTGCCTTTGAATTTAAAATTCCCTCAATTTCAATAAGGACAGTCCTGAGCACTTCCTCAGTGACAGTTTGCGCACCAATGGTGGTGTACAGTGCAGCTTTAACAGATCTGATTTCTCTTTCCCAGGATCCTCGAAATGCGGGGAGTTTGGTGGATTGTACTGGAAGTCAATCTGTTGCTTGGCAAGTTCTCTTTGTAACTGAGGATGAATATTGTTGAAGGCATCCTTAAGCTCACAATCTCCACCCTTGAAATTGGTACCCTGATCAGAGCACAACTCATGAGGTTTTTCCCTACGGGCGATGAATCGACGTAGAGACATGAGGAAAGAGTCTGTGTCGGCTTGAGAGAGAAGGTCGATGTACACTGCCCTTGTGGTCAAACATTTATAAATGATACCCCAACGTTTTTAGTTCCGGCACCCAATTTTGATGGTAAATGGGCCAAAGCAGTCCATGCCTGTGGATTAAAAGGCTGGCTGGAAGAGTCTTAAACTGGAAGGGGGTAAGTCAGCCATTTTAGGTATACTGGGCTTGCCACGCCACCTTTGACATTCAGTACAGTGATGTTGAATTGATCGAACTGCTTGACGACCTCTCAAGATCCAGAAGCATCTTCTGATTTCAGCAAAGACCCTTTCAGTACCAGGGTGATGGAGCTGTGCGTCGTACTGCTGAATTAGTAGCTTAGTCACTGGATGAACTGGGTCTAGGACAATTGGGTGAAGAATGTCAGGGCTGAGCAGGTGACATCTTCGGAGTCGTCCACACACTCTAATCAGCTGCGTGTCAGAATCAAATTCAGGAGCTAATGTCTTTAGATGACTGTTTGAGGAGATGGGTTTCCCTGCTTGAAAGCTGAGCATATTCGTCAGGAAAACTCTCCATTTGACACTGTTGAATGATTCTGAACTTGGCTTTCTTATGTGTCAGCAGTGACAGTGTCTGTGGGACTGGCCGCCCCATGAAGTGATCTGACTGTTGCATCTACAAGCTCTTGAAAGTTGTCATATTGAGATGCATTGACTGAATGCTGGTCACCCTGAATTATTAGAAGATGGAAGGATACTGGTTTACGCAGTTCCTTTGAGGTGTCGGCTAACACTAGGTTGGGCAGTTTGGGCCAAGACGATGGATGTTTCTGCAGAAATTCTGGGCCATTCTTCCAGTGGGTAGGTTCAACTAGCTGAGCCAGTGACATGCCACGAGTAATATCGTCAGCAGGGTTGTCTTGTGAGTGCACATAGGACCATAAATATGAATCAGTTAGCTCTTGAATCTCCGCAACTCTAGTTCCTACAAACACTTTAAAATGGCATGACTCTGATTGAAGCCAGTTGAGAACAGTTGTAGAATCAGTCCAGTATCTGAAACTGCTGATGTCTAGTGTGAGCTCTCTTTGCAGAACTATTGTCAATTGTGCTCCAGTTAGAGCAGCGCATAGCTCGAGTCGGGGGATTGTTTGCTGCTTCTTTGGAGATACTCGTGATCTAGCTGCCAAGAATGACACCTCTATTTGTCCTTTGCTATCTTCAGTGCGGAGATAGGCTACAGCACCATATACTCGCTCTGAGGCATCACAGAATGTGTGCACACTTCTTGAGCTGATCAAGGGATCTACCTTTGTAGTGTAGCATCTGGGCAGTGTGACACAGGAAAGTTGTGGAAGCTCGTCTTTCCATGTGAGCCATGCCTTTCTGAGGTCTGTGGGCAGTTCAGAGTCACCCCATTCTCTTTTTTGTCCCAGAGCCTCTGGACTATGATCTTAGCTCTAGTGGTAAATGGGGTGATGAATCCCAATGGATCGTACTGACTGGAAAGGATGCTATATATGTGTCACATAGTGGGCTCAGTTTTTACGACATGGCCATGTTTATAACCAAGGGTGTTGGATCTGCACTGCCACTTGAGTCCTAGTGTGCGCTCCTGGGGGTCGGCCCTGTCTGAACTAAACCAAAGCTCATGGTTCTCTGACCTGATTTGCTGTGGCAGGGGTTGCAGCAGTTGGGGAGTCTTACTAGCCCATTGGCACAGTTCAAATCCACCCTTGGCCAGCAGATGTCGCATGTCATCCACTAATTGTCTGGCAGTCTCAAGAGAGGGAACACTTTGCAACCAGTTGTCCACATAGAAACAACGATCTACTGATACTCGTACCTCACTGTCTGGTTGGCTGTGATCAGCAACATGTTTCCGAAGAGCAAAGGTTGCACAGCACGGGCTGCACGTGGTGCCAAATGGTAACACTGACCACTGGTAGACATCAGGTGCGTTGATTGGTTTCAGGTCTCGCCACAGGAATCGCAAGAATGCTTGGTCTTCTGGTAGGAGACGCACCTGATGAAACATTCCCCTTATGTCGCTGCTAATGGCTACTGCATACTCTCGGAAATGGAGAAGTACTCCCAGCAAGGTCACACCCAGAGTTGGCCCAGGAAGAAGATATTCATTCAAGCTCAGCCCTTGGAAGTTGAAAGAACAATTGAATACGATCCTGTTCTTTCCGTTGTGGTGGACCATGTGGTGTGGAATGTACCATCCTGGAGTCTGTACAGCTGTGGATTTGGGAATTTTCTTCACACAGACTGATTCTAGCAGCTTGTTCATCTCAGACTTGTACACTTGGGATTTCTCAAAGCTCTGTGCCAGCTGATTTTCAGTCCTTCGCAAATGAGGCAGTACTGCTTCCTTTGGAGCAGCTAGAGGTGGAGGCCTAGTTTCCCACAGGAGGGGGGTAGTGTATCTTTGCACACCTTCAACTTCAACCCTCTTTGTTTTCTCCTCCAGCATGTGCATAGCTTCTACATCTTGCTTTGACTTTGTCACAAGCAGTTCATTTAGGTAGGGCAAGATGTCCATCTGCCACAACCGCTCAACTTGACAATAGATCATTAGGTGCAAGGCTTGCAGATGTGAACAAGCACTGTTGTTTGTGTGGTATGTGTTCAAGGAACTTTGATGGACCTTGGAGTGTCCATCCCAAACGAGTTTTCACAGCTGCTGGACCTCCGGGAGGTCCCAACCGAACTGGCTCAACGGGGGTGATCAGTTGTGGGTAATCAGACTCAGTGAGCAGTAATGACCTCGCATGGTCAATTAACTGAAGAGGTAGGCCTCTGAGATGGCGATATCTCTTTTGGAGCATTTCAATTGGGTAGGAATGAGGTGCTAGTCCAAGCTCCTCAGCTGTGAAGGCTCTTTTGATTGCAAAGTTGTGATCTGGTTGTGTAGTGGGACTCACCGAGAAAGATACTGTGGAGCCATGGATAATGTGGATGTCTTGGCGCACTTTGCGAAGAGACAGGTCTTCGGGCTTACCGTGGAGGTTGAGTAGCTGAGCTGCCTCATGGAGAAGTATTGTGCGCTCTGAACCATCATCTAGCAGTGCATATGTATCCAGTGTAAAGTCTCTGTTGCGTATGATGACTCTGCACAATTTCATTAACACTCTACTGCTACCAGATGGTCGATCGACATATAGAGTTTCTATTGTGGTGCTGGTGGACTGGGTGATCTCTCCTGTTTCTTTGGTAGCATTAGCACTCATTTCATTGTTGGCTTCATACAGAATTTCTAGATGTCTCCTTTGACACTTCTTGCATTTCGCCTTAAGAGTACACTGACCTGCTTGGTGATCACGCCCACATTTCCAGCATCTCTGACTGGATCTGATCTAGGTAACGATCTGCTCTTTGGTCAGCAGCTTGAAGTTTGAACACTGATTGAGATAGTGCTGAGTTGTATTACAGAAGGGGCAGTATTTATTTGTTTTTTCTAGTGCTCTCACCTCAGAAACTGTATTCCGGCGAACCGATTCAGCCTTAGAAACTGGACTTTGCTCACTTCCATGGAAGATGGCAGTAGATTTGTGTGATCCTTTAGGCACTCTTTGCTGGTCTTTGCGGAAGCTCTGTCTCTCTCTACCAGGGTCAATACTGAACTGGGTACCGTCCTATTGCGCCCTCACCTCATACTCCAGCCATTCTGCAATTTCAAGCAAGGTAGAGATAGGTGTCTTGAGTGGATTGACATACCTCTTAAAGTTTGCTCGGAGATCGTGAGGTAGTTTAGTTAGGAGGCGGGAGACCGTGAGACCCACAAGTCAGTTCTGTATGTCCAGGACTTCCTAACTGATCCAGCATTCCAACCAGGGCCCGCACCTTCAGTGCAAAAAGCCTGAATGCTCTGGTGTCACCACTTCTTATGCTGGGTCCATCCATCAGAACAGCAATGCATTGAAGTGCAAGTTGATGGGGTTGCCCATAGACTTCTGATAGGGCCTGCATGGTATGAGTGTAAGGGTACCTGCTGTTACTGTAGGAGTCAGCAATGAGCAATGCTTCCTCAAACTTCAAGTGGTTCATCAATATTTGGAACTTAAAGCACTCTGTAGCGTCAGCAGGCAGGAGATTGTCAAGAGCTACCTTTAACCTGGCGAACTCACGTGGATCCTCTTTGGTGAAGTTAGGAATGGTAGGGGTTGGACCACGATAAGTGTTCTCTTGACTGGATGGCGATGAGGAACGATAAGGCACAAATGGTCTCTGTCGCCTGGAGGTAAGGGCTGTAATAGTGTGAGGATGGACGCCTTGGGTGATGGTAGCGTTCATCAGCATGATCAGCCCTCTGGGGTGTTACTGCATGCTCTGGCGATGGCGAAGTTGATCTGGATTGCTTGGAACTCGCTTTCATCCTCTGAAGCTCATGAATGATCTCATCTATTCTATCACGTTGACGTTCTGCGTGCAACTTATCCTCACTGAGTTTCACTGATCTTTCTCCTTAACGTGGATCTCTTTGATCGCTTGTTGACGTTACTCTGTAGTGTGACGGTGAGGTAGATATTCAATTCTCTATTTTGGGCATCAAATGTCTAGGCCAGGAGTAGGCAAGTTTGGTCCCAGAGAGCCGCAGTCCTGCAGAGTTCAGCTCCAACCCTGAAAACAAAACTCACCTACCTGTTGCCTTAGTAATCCTGAAGACATTGATTAGCTTGTTCAGGTGTGTTTGATTAGGGTTGGAGCTGAACTCTACAGGACTGCGGCTCTCTAGGACCGAACTTGCCTACCCCTGGTCTAGACGAATGAAATAGTTGAGATGGAGACAATGATCTTTGAGTGTGAGCTGCAGAGTGTTCACTGAGGTCGCGTCTGAGTTGACGGTTCTCTTTCTCCAGATCCTTGAGGCGCATCTGCAGTGCTTCAGGTGAGAAGAATGCATTCCCCTCATAGGAGGGAAAGTGATCAATGCCAGCAACCAGGGTGTTGTGAGGTAGATATGGACCTCCTGTAGCCCCTATTAGCTGTTCTCCTACGTTGGAGTGGTCTGAGGGTGCGTGTACTGATTGCTGCTCTGACACATAATCCACCTCATAGTCATCAAGGTACCTTGGCATCTGTGTTCAGCGTCGGGAGTGAACTGTAGCATCACTAATCTCCTATGGACATTATATTAATTCAGAAGTTGCCATCCGGCTCGAAGGACCATGTAAAGAATTGTTCAGCTCTTAGGTGCCAATTAATACCCAGTGGCAACCACCAAAAATTGTCCGATCAGAACAGTAACACTTTACTTGAAGGGGTGTGCATAAGACTGACATGACACCTTCATAATCATGACATGACACATGCCATGAATATGAAGGAGGTTTTATGCATGTTTATGACAACTGTCATTAAGTGTCATTCGCTCAGTTATGTCATTTTTAATGCAAATATGACATTATTTGACCTACCCCTACCCTTACCCCTAACCATAGCCCATAACAAAGACATCTTAAACAATGTCATATTTGCATAAAAAATTACATAACTGAGCGAATGACACTTAATGACAGTTGTCATAAACATGCATAAAAACCTTCATATTCATGACATGTGTCATGTCATGATTATGAAGGTGTCATGTCAGTCTTATGCACACCCCTTCAAGTGTAACCCAATTAACTTAAGTGAAGTCCATTTAGGAGGAGCTAGATGCACACACCACTCATAGACCACTCATTGCAAACTTGAACAGTTTTAATTAAGTGTGGTTCTAGAAAGAGAAACAACAAAGTATAAATATACATGCTGATAAAACAGCAATATGCAAATGAATAATATCCGCATTTGTTATGACATTAACACTGAAAATATGTCTTTACAGCGATTGTATAAGATTGGCTAGAGATTAGCTTACAGACACATGTGCTCGGCAGATGCGATAAGCACGTCTTAAAAGACTAATTCACAATCAAATGTAAACACAGTGTAATGAAGCAACAAACTTACTCTTTGATGCACACACACATGCGATTACTCAATATTGTGGGAAAACTGGCATTATCATCACCATTAGGATCGTCTCGCGCTAGTAATAATAATGGCGATCATAACTGTACTAAACTGCATCAGCATCCGGGTCCTTTGCACCTTCTGGGTCCTAACAATAGGCGTGTGACTGATGCCTGACTAAATAACAACAGCGAATTAACCATTACACATATACAAAGAACTGTATGAACATATTAAATAACTGGCCCTCAGTTTAGTACACTCACTCTCTCACACACACACACACACACTCACAGTCTCACTCACTCACGCACGAATGCACATGTACTCATATAACAGCACTGTTTGCTTCACTTCCTTTATCAGTTCATTATTCAGGTTACAAAAAAGATTTTGTGGCTTTGTGTCTCTCACTCACTCTCACGCACACGCACACATACACACTTAATCACACACGCACGCACACATCAACGAATGCACGCACACACACACACACACTCATTTACGCACGCTCACACACGCATACACACACTCAGTCTCACTCCTCACTCATGCGCGCACAAATGCACGCACGCACACACACTCACTCACATACACATACACACACGCACGTGCACGCTCACTCGCTCCCTCACTCACTCACACACACAAGCGTGTGGCTTCCGATCAAAACTATCCGTCCGGAGCAGAAAAATTAAAAAGCTGATTTTAACAGCACTGTTTGCTTCACTTCCTTTATCAGTTCATTGTTCCGGTTACAAGGAAGATTTTGTGGCTTTGTGTCTCTCCTGGCTAGATGGCTGATTTTATTGCATTGTGTTGCGTCCTGTGCTTGTTTAGGGGTTTCAAACGGACACAACAATATTAAGGATTTAGAAAAGCACTCATTTGATCTCTGTCACAGCACCACAAACAACAAGCTCCCTTTTCATCATTTTACTGAACGCTCACAAAAATGGAACAAGGTATTGAAAAGAAAAAGAACAGCTTGAACGGGAATCGTTGGCTTCTGGAGGAACAAGAGCAATATAACAAACCAAAAGTTTTGACTTTATAAAATCTGGGGCTGCTTCCTTGCATAAATGAAAACGTTCACTCCCTGCTTTCTGGAAAATAGTTCATTATTACTTTTCCCCGGTGTGTGGCCGAATATGTAATAACTTAATTAATTTGTTGTTTAACTACTTTACATTGGTTGGCACAAGTGTTTAAAATTATATTTTAAACATTTGTGAATAGTGAGGACATTTGTGAATAGTGAGGAGATTCTGGACTTTGCAAATACAGTCAAAGCTGTAAACACACACAGACATCTTCACTGTTGTGTTGTTCTTGATGTTTCTCTCTTCTTGTGTTCAGATGCCTGTGATCTCACACTGGATCCAAACACAGCAAACACTGAACTCATTCTGTCTGATGAGAACAGGAAGATCAGACGGGTGTATAAGAATCAGCCATATCCTGATCATCTGGAGAGATTTGATAAGGCTCTTCAGGTTCTGAGTGTTGAGAGTCTGACTGGACGCTGTTACTGGGAGGCTGAATGGAGCGGAAATTATGTTTATATATCAGTGTCATATAAAGGAATCAACAGGAAAGGAGGGAGTGACTGTGAGTTTGGATCCAATGACAAATCCTGGAGTCTGAACTGCTCTAAAAACGGATCCACTGTCCGTCACAATAATACCAGCACTGATATACCTGCTGTCCGTTCATCATCTAATAGAGCAGGAGTGTTTCTGGACGTGTCGGCCGGCTCTCTGTCCTTCTACAGCGTCTCTGACACGCACACACTCACACACTTACACACACTCAACACCACATTCACTGAACCCCTTTATGCTGGATTTTTGGTTGATTCCTCAGTGTCTCTGTGTGATATTAAACGATAGAGAGACTCTCTGTAAATCCTCTTTCTGATGTTGACATGAACACAAACTCATTAAATCTCACATTACATTTGTATTCATTCATTTTTAATCAGTTTGTCATTGTCCTCCAGATGTTATAAATCTAGATCAGACACACTGTTCTGAATCTTTAATAAACACAGTAATATGATTGCTTTAATATTTATATTGTAAACTGATCATCAAATCTAATAAAAGTACATTAGTGTATTTATAACTTTCATAGTGCTATACCGATAGGTCAGTTGGATAAATTTATTAGAATATGGCTGGATAACGTGCCACAGCAGCTTATAGAGTCAGGTCATTTTTCCCTCCCCGGTTACAGAGTAAGATTGTTTTTGTTTTCTAAATGTAACTTAAGAAATATTTAAACAAATGAAGGACACTACTGTAAGAAAGCAGTTAAGATACAAGACTTGTAAATCAATATATCAGACATCTCTGCTGTGTTGATGAACAGTCAGTCCAGTTATTCCTTTACTATAAAAAGCACTCGTTTGAGCCTAGCTGAAACACGTTAACACGCTTGTGAGTTCAAACTTTTCCGTTGGAACCGGAAAGATGCTGGAAGTTAAAAACCCTCATGAAGGATCATATTTGACTAAGTTCAGTTATCAACCTTTATTTAATATCGTGTCACGTTGTTATGAGATGTTAGTCTGCTGCTTGGAGATGTTCTGTCAGTGTACAAATTAAACTAGAAATCGTCAAATGTTGCAGTAGCAGGAATAGCAGCCACACGAGAACAAGAAACTCAACACACCTTTGAATCACTACTAATCTAATAATTGAATCATCAGTTATAATTAACCCCTGGAGCAGTTTATTGAGTCAATAGATGCATAGCAATAACTTACATTATTACTCATACTGTAGAAGCAGCTCAACTTCAAGTATCTTTGCTGTCATTTGAAATAATTACCAAAGCTATGACTTGCATAATATCTGTAATAATCCAAAATGTTGTTAAATACTGTTGTTTCTACCTGAAAGTTTAGTTTGAAAATATTTTCTTTAATGTATAAATGGTGTATGTGTGCTTGTACCTAAAATATTGATCCTGATTATCTTCTCCTTTTCCCCAATGTTAATTTCAGTCTGAGTGAAAATGTAGAAATAAGTATTTGAATGACAGTGTAACTCTCTTTATAGGTGGAGTGCAGATAACTTTACTTGGACTGTAGATGCTGATATAAATACTGATATAGGATTCATAACTGTGGATTGGAATTCCAGCACACACTCTTATTTATCCTTTTTTTCTGATGCTTTAAGGTAAAATTACCCAGAAGAGTAATGCCTGGCAGCAGACAGAGGGGCAGGTAGCGGAAAGACACATGAAGCCATTCATCACATCTTATATTGTGCCAGTGAAGAGTGACTGTGACAAGTGTTGAAAGGCTTAAACTCTGTGTTACGGAAGGAGACTCAAAAAGAGGAATATAATGAAACGGATGTCTTTATTTGCAGCAAGTGAGTCAAATGGAAGAAATGGCAGGTAAGTATGAAGTTCAACGGAGAAGTTTGATGATATGGATGAATGTTATAGAAAGTCTTTGTCTTACCGGAGATCGTGGATGAAACCGATGGATGACGGATGACTTCACACACCTCAGTATAAAGGGTACGTATAAAATCCACACGGAGACTTGGGAGGGAACAGATGCTAGAGTGGAGAAACAGGAGTAGCATGGAGAGAGTCCTCTTCATATAAACGAGTCCGGACACTGGAGTGATGTGAGGTGTGTTCTCAAGTAGTCTGTTTGATGAGGGTGTAGATGAGGTGCAGGTGTGAGTGATTAGTACTCCGGTGATGGTGTGTGCTGTGATTGGGTGGTGAGTGAACCTTGTCGGTCTGTGACAGTACCCCCCCCCACACACACACAGCCCGCTCCTGATGGCCGGGGACCCCGACAACGTGGTGGTCTACCTCTTCCTTGGGGAGCAGGACGGTTAGGATGAGTGGAGAGGAAGGTTTTCAGTAGTGTGCTATCGAGGATGTCATCCCTGGGAACCTACGATCTTTCTTCCGGGCCGTAGCCTTCCCAGTCTACCAGATACTCCAGAAGACCACCACGAGAGAGAGTTCAAGATCTCATTGACCTTGTAGATGGTTCCTTCCTCCAGGATCAATGGAAGGGGAGGTTCCTCTGTTGGGCCAGGCTCTGTGGGAATAGAAGTGGGAGAGTGGTAAGGCTTGAGCAGTGACATATGGAATGAAGGGTGAATTCTGTAATGAGAGGGAAGTTGGAGCTGGTATGTGACAGTATTGATCTATTTTGTGATTGTGAAGGGGCCAATATATCTGGGATTTAGCTTTTTGCAGGGCAGGTGCATCCTGATGTCCCGAGTTGACAGCCAGACCTTCTGAACGGGTTTGTAGGATGGTGTTTCGGATCTTCGAAGGTCTGCTGTCATCTTGCGTCTACGCACTGCCCACTGAAGCTGATGGTGAGCTGCGTCTCAGACCCTCTCGCTCTCTTGGAACCAGTAGTCGATGGATGGAACATCGGATGGATCTCCAGACCAGGGGAATAGTGGTGGCTGGTAACCGAGTACGCACTGGAAGGGAGTGAGTCAAGTGGAAGGCTCGCAAAGAGAGTTCTGCGTGTACTCGGCCCAGCCTAGGAACTTGTTCCAAGAGTTCTGGTGGCCATGGCAGAAGGTTTGTAGGAAGTGCCCAATCTCCTGGATTTTCTGCTCCGTCTGCCCGTTAGACTGGGGATGGCATCCAGAGGAGAGGTTTACGGTCACATCTTGGAGGTCAAAAAAGGCTTTCCATACCCTTGATATGAACTGTGATCCATGGTCTAAGACGATATCTTCAGGAATGCCATAGTATCTAAAGATATGGTTAAACATGAGTTCAGCAGTCTCCATTGCAATGGGAAGTCCCCTGAGAGGAAGCAGATGACAGGATTTGGACAATCGATCAACAATTACTAGAATGCATTTGTTACCATCAGAGGCAGGCAGGTCTGTGATGCCATTTTCGATTGTAGGAAGTGCCCAATCTCCTGGACTTTCTGCTCCGTCTGCCCGTTAGACTGGGGATGGCATCCAGAGGAGAGGTTTACGGTCACATCTTGGAGGTCAAAAAAGGCTTTCCATACCCTTGATATGAACTGTGATCCATGGTCTAAGACGATATCTTCAGGAATGCCATAGTATCTAAAGATATGGTTAAACATGAGTTCAGCAGTCTCCATTGCAATGGGAAGTCCCCTGAGAGGAAGCAGATGACAGGATTTGGACAATCGATCAACAATTACTAGAATGCATTTGTTACCATCAGAGGCAGGCAGGTCTGTGATGCCATTTTCGATATACATGTTGCCCCTTGGTAATATTATTAGAAAATACGGGATTAGTTTCCACTGTTATGCAGATGATACTCAACAATATATCTCAACAAGACCAGATGAAACTTCTAAATTATCTAAGCTAACAAAATGTGTTAAAAATGTAAAAAAGTTTCTCCTATTAAATTCGGATAAGACAGAGATATTACTTATTGGACCAAAAGACAGTACGCCGAATCTCGTGGATTACAATTTGCAACTAGACGGATGTACTGTTACTTCCTCTACAGTCAAAAATCTGGGTGTTATATTAGATAGCAACTTGTCTTTTGAAAATCATATTTCCTATGTTACAAAAACAGCATTCTTCCATCTTAGAAACATTGCCAAGTTACGAAACATGTTACCGGTTTCTGATGCAGAAAAGCTAGTTCTTGCATTCATAACCTCTAGACTGGACTATTGTAATACATTGCTTGGTGGTTGTCCTGCATCTTCAATAAACAAGCTACAGGTAGTGCAAAATGCAGCGGCTAGAGTCCTTCCCAGGTCAAGAAATTATGATCATATTACCCCAATTTTACAGTCTCTGCACTGGCTACCTATTAAGTTCCGTATCAGTTACAAAATATTATTACTTGCCTATAAGGCCCTTAATGGGTTAGCTCCTGCGTACCTAACTAGTCTTCTACCACGCTACAATCCATCACGCTCCCTAAGGTCGCATAACTCTGGACTCTTGGTAGTACCTAGGATAGCAAAGTCCACTAAATGAGGTAGAGCTTTTTCGCATTTGGCTCCCAAACTCTGGAATAGCCTCCTGATAACGTTCGGGGGTTCAGACACACTCTCTCTGTTTAAATCTAGATTAAAGACACACCTCTTTGGCCAAGCATTCAAATAATGCATCTCATAATCTTTTACTGCAGTCATAATCTTTTACTGCAGTTATACCTAATCAAATGCACATTATTATTTGTTAGTTTGGGTTAAACAAATCATTTTTGCTTGGTTGAAACAGCAGCTACGCTAATTATGTTAAGGTCGCATAACTCTGGACTCTTGGTAGTACCTAGGATAGCAAAGTCCACTAAATGAGGTAGAGCTTTTTCGCATCAGGAATAGCCTTCCTGATACCGTTCGGTGTTCAGACACACTCTGTTTAAATCTAGATTAAAGACACATCTCTGATAATACAAATGATGCATTAGGACTTGCGTTTCCTGACCTAATAAACTCTTTTGGAGTCAAGCAAAACGTCACCGGGCCCACTCATCATTTTAATTATACATTCACTCCTAGGTGTGACCATGGGTGGTTGGAAATGGGCAGAGGAAGGGGTTTGCCAGATGGTAAATCGCGAGGGCTTTTCGAGATGACACAGTTGGGGCAAGCTTGAACGAAACTTCTCACATCCCTTGCCATGTTGGGCCACCAGAAGCGGTCTTTTAGCAGCGAGAGGATGTTATTGGCCCCTGGGTAGCCAGTGCCCAGAGAAGAGTGAGCGGAGTGAATCAAGGGAGTGCACTGTGCTCTGGTGACATACTGTAATCCCGGTGGACAGCCTGGCGAAGTGGCGGTGGAGGCATTGGAGGATGTTGCTGGATTGGAGGACCACTGGATGTGACATATAATGAGTTCTGTAGGAATGATGGGTTCAGACTCCTCACTGACCTCTTCTGGGGCCTCATTTATAAAACACTTCGTAGATTTCATCCTAAAAGTGTACCTACGCTCAAAAGCTAGATTTTGCATGCGAACGAAAGTTTTCAGATTTATAAAACCATGCGTATATACACCAGAACCTGCGCAAAAATCTCTTTATAAATATCCCAGTCTGGGGAAGATTGTGCGTACATGCATCTCCACACCGACTCCTCCCCGAAATCACCATATATGGAGCTTACAACGCCTAGTTTTACTATGCATAACCTCATCTGCATATCATTTCCATGCATATTCCCATCCACGTGACACCATGTTTAACACCGTCAAAGATAAAAGACATTAAGGAAATATGAGATATGGACTATAAATACCATTTGTGCCATACATTCATTTTAATTTCTAAAAATAGATATTCCAATATCCTTGTTATGTTTTAGAATAAATATATAAAAACAAAAATAAAAACAAAAACTGTTTGAAATAGTTATCAGATAAATCCGTGTGGAGATCCAACGTCTCATTCTTTAACACTGGCCAAATAGTAGTCTATTTCAATTGTTTTAAACAATTCAAAAGCTAAATTTATGCAGTTTTGCTGATAAGGGGAATATCTTTTAGCTATTTTGAGTGGAAACAGATAGGCCTATTTATTGCAGTGTAAAATTGTCTGACTCGGCGCGTCACTAACAAAGTATTTTTAAAAGGAAACATATAAATCTTACCGTTTTCTTCAAGTTGTAGCCTTCAAATACAGAGGTACTTTTCATAATGTTGTGGAGATGACTTCACACAACATCAACACAGTAATCATTGGACCTATTCAAACTGGATAATGGACCGTTCGACCACTGAATCCAGCAGTGTCCGCCATAATATCGAAGTGAGCATCATTGGTCATTGTTCTCTCTAAAAAATATTTTCTCATAACATGAGATCTGCACTTCAGTTTAAACATGAATTATTGTGCACCTATAGCACTCCTCGCTGTCAATAAAAGAGGAAAAGTGATCAAGTGCATCCACTACAAATGTCTAAATTCATACAAGTTTGGTTTAAGTTCTGCGTAATGACTTTATGTAATTTCAGTCCTTATCTCCATATGAGAGTGGAATATTTAATGTAATGTATATATCGACATGAAAACAGAGCTTAAAATTATTGTTTTTACTTCATTAATTTTCTCACTCAAGGAAAAAGTTTGTACGCATGGGTTTGCGTGCAGGTATGCAAATTTTCCCATCAAGTTTGTTTTCATAAATCCCACCTTTTGCGCAGGAAGTGGTGTACGCCTCTTTCAGGGCTGTTTTTGTGCATACGCAATGGTTATAAATAAGGCCCCTAGAGTATGGAGACGAGAGACAGCGTCAGCTTTCACATTCTTGGGGCCTGGACGATAGGAGATGGTAAAGTTGAAGCATGTGAAAAAATAATGCCCAACGTTCCTGACGGGGGTTAGCTCTCTTAGTATCTCGTAGATATTTTTATGATCAGTGAGGACACTGCTGTGTACCCTCCATTCCTCAAGGGCCAGCTTGATAGCGTGGAGTTCCCTGTTGCCGATGTCGTAATTTCTCTCCGCCGGGCTAAGCACTCAAGGCTACCGACTCTACACTACAGCCAAATCACACTTAAGTTGTGTTTTAAATTTAAGCTTAATACATAAAACTGCACACTACAGCCATAACACCCATATTAAGCCTGAAACACACCAACAATCGCAACACTCTGGGACTGGCAATGTCTCAACACACTCATACTCTTGGGAGAAGGAACATCTCACTGGCTCACTCTCTTGATCTTCTTATATACTGGTTCCTTTTGACATTGACGAGGAGCAGCTGGTAGGTCCAATCACCTAGATTAGGACAGGGAGGAGCACAGAATATAGGACAAAACATACAACAAAAACTACAACTCCCAGAAGGCCGTTGGGTCCACTGGCAGCATATCATGAAAGACACACACCATGATAATAAAACACAAATTCATATGTCCTGGGATGTAACACTGTGCTTAAAGGAAATATACTTCTACATAAATCAGTATAAACTTTTTATACAGTATGTTATGGCCACTTTAATATTGTGGCCTCATTGTTGACTCTGAATAAACTTTAAGTTATTTATATAAAATCATGATAATTTTTTGTTTGTATTATTTTTCTATTATTTATTTCATGTATGTTCCTGTTTAATCAATTCATTAAATTGTAATGTTGGCACCCCCTGTGGTGACACACAGGATTGACAGGTAATGGCATCAGGGGAGCGAATCAGTTTTCAAAAGCTGTGATCATAATGTGTGTGCATATTGCAGCCTAAAAATGGGAAATAAAACGTTTTTTCACAAGGAGGAATGACTGGAATGCTTGGACTACCTGTTGATAGTAGCCCCCGAAGGGTAGAAGTCAAGTTTAAAGTTCAATGCTTCTACAATAAAGTTGAAACCAACCATTCATACATTTCAATGGATCCTTGACAGACTCTAAACTAGACTTTAAAAGGATTGTACTGAGAGGACTTTCGAGTGCTGAAATCTGATATTTTGTGATGAGCGGAGGACGGACAACAACGACAAAAAGAGATTGCGCTGGACTCAGGAAAGGAGGTAAACAAATGTACGATAATTATAAGCAAGTTTGCATACTTAAGTCAAGTCAAGTTTATTTGTACAGCGCTTTTCACGATACAAATCATTGCAAAGCAACTTTACAGCAAATTAAGTTTCTACAATATTTAGTAGTAGCTTATCAGTGGTGACTGTCAGTTAATGTACATATGGCAGAAATGTACAGAAAAATCAATTTAAGACATAATAAAACAGACGATGAACACTATTAACAGCAATTATTATATGATGCAATCAAACTTATAGCAAAATGTGGTAGTTCTGTAAGTTGTTTCAGGGTTGGCATCATATGAGGTCCTCTGAGGGGTTGCATCATCTCTTCTCAGGTGTTCTGGATCCAGACTGAAGCTTGTGTAAGTCCTAGTTACCACGGGATGCCAATTCCAGCAGAAACAGAGAAACAAATAGAGACATAATTAGCGTAGCTGCTGTTCCAACCAAGCAAAATTGATTTGTTTAACCCAAACTAAAGAATAATAATGTGCATTTAATCATATATAACTGCAGTACAAGATTATGAGATGCATAAAGATGTGTCTTTAATCTAGATTTAAACAGAGAGAGTGTCTGAACAATTTAACCATGCCTCTTTCCAATGAATATCAGAAATCTGCGCATTCCAAAAAAAATTCCCTCTTGGAGAGATTTAATGATTGGATTGAAAGATTAATCTAATATTTGTATTATTGCAGGAATGAGAAAATAGTTTAATACCATCAACTATTAACTCAGGAAGTTTCCTTTCGTGACTTCCAAAAATGAGGTGACTTTTCATTAAGTGTATTAATCCGTTTGGAATGGCTTTTACAACTTTCTGAAACTCTTTAAATGGAATGGGGAAATTA
>NW_015506281.1:139113-142175 GCF_001515645.1 Sinocyclocheilus grahami
ATATCACTATATATTGTTGCAACACCACCGCCACGACCAGTCTGACGGGGCTCATGCTTATAACAGTAGCTTGGTGGAGTAGATTCATTTAGACCAATATAATCATTAGGTTTTAGCCAGGTTTCAGTCAATCAGAGTACATCAAAACGATTATCTGTGATCATTTCATTTACAATAACTGCTTTGGGTGCGAGTGATCTAATGTTTAGGAGCCCAAACTTTAAAAATTGTTTTTGTTCATTTATTTAAAATTTTTCTGGTTTAATCACGATCAGATTTTTTCTAGATCCTGCATTAAATTTATATTTTGACCTCACTATTCGGGGAACAGACACAGTCTTTATAGATTGGACAGCTTTGAATTAATTTGTTGCATGTCATGATGGAAGAAGGAGAGGATCAGTCTCTTTTTGAGATAAATGAACAAAAAACGCTTAAAACGTGTAGTCTCTCACTGCGGTAAAGTTGGTTTTAAATTCGCACATTCGGAACTCCGCGTTCAATAACTTTGTTAATCTGCATTAAAAAAAGGCTAATTTCAGTCAATTATCATTACCGACTGTTATGAGCACAAACTACAACACATTTTTCTGAAGAAAGTTTTTTTTTTTTCAGTTTTCTGAAGTAGAACTCGACGTTTTAAAGAAGCTGATAAGCTTACCTCTATGGAATGTTGTGATGTTTATCTGAGGAACCATCTACAAATGACATGTTTCGATTACGACGGCCTACTTACGCTTCACTGTCCATGGTACTAAAGTCATCAGAAAACATGACATCATAGACATCTCTCTTGTTGCACCCCTTTCTCTACCCACTCTACAACCTTTTAGAATTACACCTTTTTTTTTTTAACTCCCCTTCCCCCTTTTTGCATATTTTTTTCCCTTTTAAGCAATTGTGATAAATGTGTAAACAATTAGAAAAACTGCATTTCCTTTGTTGTCTTGTTATTAAGAGAGCAGTTATTAGTTTGTGGCCAACTGAAAACATACCATGTGCATTTGATGATATGACAAATTAGAGAGTTTTGTTTGTTGTGCAAACAAAGTATGCATAAAAATGGAAAGTGACCACAGGCCTCAGATAAGAGCCATGTAAACCTTGATATTCACATTGAAAACAGGGGGATTGAAGGATCCAAGGATCTTAATCTCTTAAAAGCAACCTATGAGTGAGAAAATGTACCCTGTTTGCTCGGGAGTTAACACATTTTTTAGGATTAAAAAATTTAAAGTACTTTTGCCTAAAAAACTTTAGGCAAAAGTACACAATGTCACAATTTGTTATTGGGCAGTTTCAACACATAAATGTTTTACGAGTATATGGGATATTTTAAAAACAGCGAAATGTTCATACATATTTAATATTTAAGGTAATCTCAATCACAGGTTGTGTTGCGCCACCTCACATACACACTATATATGCTGCTGCATTCATTTGGAAACAGCGCAGCTGTTCACCGTGCCGTTCAGCATGAGCAGCATCGGTCCACTTGTGGCATATTTTTGCTCATTATGATATTTTTCCATCTATACTGGAATGCGCGTGAACTACAAAGCCTATTTTACCTAATAAATAGGCCAATAGTTTAGCTTCAAATTGGCTACATCGCGAATATGGACACATTTGGATTTGTGCCTAATGAAAGAGGTAAGCCCAACTTTACCTTACGCTTCATTTTAAATTAATTTGTTTTGGCTTGTTTATTGCTAAGCCTATACTATTATATACTGCAATTATATTTATTTTATTTTATTTTATTTATATTTAAATTTATCCATTAGAATTAAATCTTTTTTAATTCTTGTTCTGTTCTGATACGGTTCAATTTAAAGGATTTGTTGTAAAGTGAGGGGAAGTAAAATATCCTATAGTGTTCATAATGTTGGTACATTATAACATTATTAGGCCTGCCGTTATTATTTCTGAAAATGTGACTTATACAAGACTAGTTTTTTTATTTTCCTAATAAAAATGTTGCTTTTAAAAGCATGCAGCAAATGAAAATATGCGATTAATTGGTTAAAATGTGTTACTGTGTATTAACAAATTTACATTAGTAGGCTATTCTTATGCTTGGCTTCCCAGATAGCAACAGAGACTGGGCCAAATCTGGTTTACATTCACTTCTGGCTTCAATGTTGTTGTTTTTTCAGTCTTGATTGCAAATGTTTGTTTGTTGTTTTTGGTTGTACGATGGATAATTAAAACAAAAATCAGGCTTGTGTATTTATGACATCAATTACTGGGCCTATATTCTTTTTTTTTCAGAAATGGAAGTAGGCCTAATTTAAAATGTTATTGCGTGTTTGTAATTGTAATATTTTTATGACATCAATTACTAGGCCTACATTCTTTTTTTTCAGAAATGGAAGTAACTTAAAATGTTGTTGTGTGTTTGTAATTTTAATATTTTTAACTATAGGCCTATACAGCAAACCTACAGAGCTTCCAGTAGGTTATTTTACAGAGCTGTAAACACGGGAATCTCCTTGATGGTTACTTTCAGAAACAATTTTTTTTCAATGTAGCCCCCCCCCCAAAAAACCCTAGATATTGCCAAATTATCATTAAAAGCATTCATTAAATATAATTTAAGCAGTGCTCCCCTTTTATCAAAGGGTTACCTGGAATGAGCAACGTTATTCCTCTGAATTCGGAGTTCTCCTCTCACATGAGAAGTGAGTTCTCTGTTTCTCCAGAGCACCTGGAACCAGCAGCATCAGGTGAATTAGGCCCTTCCTCTGCCTCCCTGATGCGCTGAGTGTTTGGCTAGCTTGCAGTATGCTTACCCTTCTGATTTTACAATAATGCTGCAGGTCGAGCCCCCTCTCGTTGAGAGCTGGGTTTGTGCTCCCTCAGCCAAGGTAAACTACTGCTAGCCGTTCCAGTATTGGAACATGCTGTAGGTCGAGCTCCCTTCTCGACTGAGAACTAGGTGTGTTCCCCATAGTGACCCCTAGAGGACGCAGTTCGAAGTTCCCATTAAAGGGAATGTCTCAGGTTACTTATGTAACCATGGTTCCCTGAGTAGGGAACGAGACACTGCGTCCTCTAGG
>NW_015506281.1:142475-162107 GCF_001515645.1 Sinocyclocheilus grahami
CGAGACACTGCGTCCTCTAGGTTTCTTGCCATGCTGCGGATGCAAGCTTCAGACGAAGAAGTGAATGATGTGTGCTCCCGGCGCCTATTTATACTATAGTCGCACCGGTAGTGATGTCATGGCTGTCACCGGCCAACGAGTTGGTGTTTTTTCAATGTATGCTTCAGACACGGGTTACGACGAGGCGTTCCCCATAGCGACCCCTAGAGGACGCAGTGTCTCGTTCCCTACTCAGGGAACCATGGTTACATAAGTAACCCGAGACGTTCAGTTGCTGCCTTAAAATTTTAAGTTAAATCAACTTAAAAGTACAATTATCATTATCTAGTCTTGTGCAAACTCCATATAGCTAAAACTGTAAATTCTATTTTATTCTGTAAACTCCTTGTTACAAGTATGGTAGAACCATCACTTCTACCACAAAATAATCTTCCTGATTTATCTCAATTCCTCAGCATATCCAATAGCTCAGAACAACTTGATGATATAACAGAAACTATGGACTCTCTCTTTTCTATCATTTTAGATACGGTTGCTCCTTTACACTCAAGGAAGATTAAGGAAAACAGTCTGACACCGTGGTATAATGAGCACACTTGCACCCTAAAGAGAGCAGCCCGGAAAATGGAGTGCAGCTGGAGGAAAACAAAACTAGAGGCATTTCGTATTGCATGGCAGGAAAGTACCCTATCCTACAGAAAAGCATAAAAACGGCTAGATCAGATTAATTTTCATCACTTTTAGAAGAAAACAAACATAACCCCAGGTATTTATTCAATACAGTGGCTAAATTAACGAAAAATAAAGCATCAACAGGTGTTGGCATATCCCAACAGCACAGCAGTAATGACTTTATGAACTACTTTACTTCCAATATCGATACTATTAGACATACAATTGTAAACATGCAGCCGTCAGCAACAGTATCATATCAGATAGTGCGCTATAGATCACCTGAGGAACAATTCCACTCATTCTCTACTATAGGACAGGAAGAATTGTATAAACTTGTTCAATCACCTAAACCAACAACATGTATGTTAGACCCTATTCCATCTTAGCTCCTAAAAGAGATGCTTCCAGAAGTCATTGATCCTCTTCTGGCTATTATTAATTCGTCATTGTCATTAGGATATATCCCCAAAACCATCAAACTGGCTGTTATTAAGCCTCTCATCAAAAAACCACAACTTGACCCGAAAGAACTAGTTAAATACAGACCGATCTCGAATCTCCTTCTTCTGTCAAAGATACTAGAAAAGGTAGTATCCTCACAATTATATTCCTTCTTAGAGAAAAATGGAATTTGTGAGGATTTCCAGTCAGGATTTAGACCGTATCATAGTACTGAGACTGCTCTCATTAGAGTTACAAATGACCTGCTCTTATCATCTGATCGTAGTTGTATCTCTCTACACAGTAAAATCCCGAGTGTTCAATTAATTACTGGTTAGTAATGCGTGAAGCTGGTGATGCTGTTTGTGGAGATGATTAATCATCTTCTGCTGCGATCTTGAGAGATTGAATGTCTTTTATTTCAGTTGATTTCATCTAAGGCTGTGGCTGAAGTCAGTTGTAGTTCTTGTGTTTCTCTTTTCTTCAGTGATTCTACGTGTGAACAGCAGCTGTTCATCACTAATGCTCAATCAGCACTTAATTAATCACATAATTATCTAATTAACTTTAACACTGCTTCAGTGTTACTTTAACACTCTTTTAGAGTGGGACCATATATGCTCCGAGCAGTGTTCATTTAACACTCGGGATTTTACTGTGTATTAGTGCTACTGGATCTTAGTGCTGCGTTCGACTCTATCAACCACAACATTCTTTTGAATAGACTAGAAAACTTTGTTGGCATTAATGGAAGTGCATTAGCATGGTTCAAATCGTACTTATCTGACCGCCATCAATTCGTAGCAGTGAATGAAGAGGTATCATAAAGTTTACAAGTGCAGTATAAAGTACATCAAGGCTCAGTACTAGGGTCATTACTTTTCACATTTTACATGTTACCCTTGGGAGATATCATCAAGAAACATGGTGTTAGCTTTCACCATTATGGTGATGATACTCAGCTCTATATTTCTTCACGGCCTGGTGAAACATACCAATTTGCAAAACTAATTGAATGCATAGTTGATATAAAAAAACTGGATGAGGAGTAATTTATTACTGCTAAATACTGAAAAAATAGAGATGTTAATTATTTGACCTAAAACCGCTGCATGTAATAACGTAGAACTCTGTCTAACACTTGATGGCTGCTCTTTCAATTCTTTGTCATCAGTTAGGAACCTAGGTGTGCTATTTGATAGCAATCTTTCCTATGAAAGCCACATTTCTAGCATTTGTAAACCTGCATTTTTCCATCTCAAAAATATATCAAAATTACTACCTATGCTCTCAATGTCAAATGCAGAAAAGTTAATTCATGCGTTCATGACCTCAAGGTTAGATTATTGTAATGCTTTATTGGGTGGTTGCTCTACGCGCTTAATAAACAAACTCCAGCTGGTCCAAAATGCAGCAGCTAGAGTTCTTACTGGAACCAGGAAGTATGACCATATTAGCCCGGTTCTGTCAACACTGCACTGGCTCCCTATTAAACTTTGTATAGATTTAAAAATTTTGCTAATTACTTATAAAGCCCTGAATGGTTTAGCACCTCAGTATTTGACCAAGATTGCATTATAGTCCTCCACGTTCTCTGCGTTCTCAGAACTCTGACAATATGATAATACCTAGACGATCAAAATCAACTACGGGCGGCAGATCCTTTTCCTATTAAGCACCCAAACTCTGGAATAATCTACCTAACATTGTTCGGGAGGCAGACACACTGTCAGTTTAAATCTAGATTAAAGACCCATCTCGTTAACCTGGCGTACACATAACACACTAAAACATTTCTAATATTCAAATCCGTTAAAGGATTGTTAGGCTGCATTAATTAGGTCAACCGGAACCGGGAACACTTATCATAACACCTGATGTACTTGTTACATTGTTAGAAGAATGGCATCTACGCTAATATTAGTCTGTTTCTTTCTTATCTCCGAGGTCACCATAGCCATCAGATCCAGTCTGTATCCAGATCAGATGGTCACTGCAGGCAACCCCCCCCCCAAGACTGAGCCCGTTTTCTCCAAAGGTTTTTTTCTCCATTCTGTCACAGATTAAGTTTTGGTTCCTTGCCGCTGTCGCCTCTGGCTTGCTTACTTGGGGACACTTAATTTCCAGTGATATCGTCGACTTGATTGCACAGATACTATTTAAACTGAACTGAGCTGGATGATGACACTCAATGAACTCACTGTATTCATAATGGCAGTCAGGGTGCCATTGTCTAGCCCAGTTGGAATAATCTCGCTTGTTATCTGCACGATTGAATTGGATACCTTTGGATTTAAGTTTGCATTGAAGGCAAGCCATGGTTTAGTTTCTGATGTTGTATTCGGCTTTGCAAGACGCGTGACGGAAGCGCTGAAGAGGGCTATCAGGAGTTGAGTGCTGGAGAAGCGGCTCACGAGGAGAGCGAGGATTCCTTTTTCCGCATCTACTATGCAAATGATGTTCGTAGATCTTGCTGACAGAGAGGATGGGTAAGAATGATCACGGGCCTAGGAATGTGCACGACAGAATGCAAACGCTTAAAAGAATGGCTGTGATCAGAATGGTGAGAGGTATTCCTCGAAGTAATGGGATTTGAATTCAAGCAGATTGTTGTCTGGACCAGGTGAGTTTGTTTGCATCTCTAGACTGTTTGTGAATTTTGAGAGGAGACAAACAGTACGGAATGAGGTGGCCCGATATATAAAGGTTTCGTGAAGTCAGATGATTGTTTGGGGCATGGCCCTGCTCCCGAACCTCAGTTAACAAGTCAACTCCCTTTATGTCAACAAACAAAGAAGGAGTCACGATACAAAAACATTAAATGAATATAATAAAATTAAATAAAAATTTACAAGACATGGAGTATATATCTAATCAAAACACATCACATTCAAAGGAAAAGACTGAAAAACTTACAAGTTTCAATAGTTTTTAAAAGCCTTTTTACTACGCGAGTTAGAAACAGTCCCAAAGTAATGCTGTATTTCAGCAAGCAAAACATAAATAAGTGGCTTATGACTTGAGAATTTACATTTATGTATATAACATTTTGTTAACAGAATAAGATTAAGTATATTTAATTTTTCTGTAAATGCATTTTTTCCAATTAACAAATCCAAACAAAATATTTTCTCAAAGTAAAGAAAAATCTTTATCAATATTCTCAGTAACAAATAAGGAAAAGTCTTTCCACAACAATTTAGAGTAATGGCAGTGCCAAAATAAATGCACTAGAGTCTCGTCCTGCATCATGTTTGTTAACTGTTTAAAATAGAAGATGACGTACAGGTCTGGGTCAGGGCAGGTGCATTGTGTAAATATTTTAACCACATTGTTTTTCCATGACTAATTAATTAAATTAACGTGCTAAAACTACAGCCCTAGTTTTCTGACCTAACTCAGCTACCATTTGTGCACCTATCTTGCACACCATAACCTTTTCATTTTTATAATTTATTTTTACACTTTTATTTCATTTCAATAAGAATGGTATCTGATGAAAAAAATTAATTCTAAAATCAATAAATAGAGACTGCTCAAATATGGTCAGGGTCAGGTAAGAGTGAGATACTTTCTAGAATTCTCTGCTCACTTTTGCAAGTTTGTTATAAACAGTTTTGTGCAGTTTACTTAAATATGTTTTTATAATAAAGGAAATCTATATCAATAAATAATTAATCAAAAGACATATATGTCATATGTGATGCACGCAAGCACAGCACATGATCTTTTGTAATGCCCACAGCTGGAAAACACACACTTGTACCTCTATAGTAAACATTGATATGCTAGTCCTGTCTGAATTGGTACATGAAATCACAGACAATGCGTGATAAGCACTGCAACTCAAAAATCATTTAGAAAACTGGTTTCATCAAAATGAGGCTTTTGTGTGCATGTGGACATTAGAAAGAGGATTTGCAAGTGTGCGTGTCTACTTTGTAATCGCACACAGAGACACTGAAGACTTCAAATAAACCTTAAACCCAGCACAGAGGGGTTCAGTGAATGTAGTATTGAATGTGTGTAAGTTTGTGAGTGTGTGTGAGTCAGAGATGCTGTAGAAGGACAGAGAGCCGGCCGACACGTCCACATACACTCCTACTCTCTTAGTGGATGGATGGACAACAGGTATATCAGTGCTGTTATTATTGTGACGTACAGTGAAACCTTCATAATTGCAGTACAGACTCCAGGATTTGTCATCGTATCCAAACCAACAATCACTTTTCGCTCCTTTCCTGTTGATTCCTTTATATGTCACTGATATTTCAGCAAATCTGTTCCATTCAGTTTCCCAGTAACAGCGTCCAGTCAAACTCTCAACACTCAGAACCTGAGGTTCTTCATCAAATCTCTCTGGATGATCAGGATACGACTGCTTTTCTTCCACATGTGTGATTCTCCTGTTGTCCTCAGACAGAATGAGTCGAGAGTTTGCTGTGTTTAGATCCAGTGTGAGATCACAGGCATCTGAACACAAGAAGAGAGCATCAGAGTGGACAAACTGAGTAAATTCAGGATGTTTTGGCTGGTTTCTTTCTGACACCCCTTTGTTTGAGGGTTAAGACTAACTTAGGGGTAAGGTTTAGAATTAGGTTAAGGTTAGACACATAGCTGTGAAGGATAATGTTAGGGTAAGGGGCTAGAGATTGCAATTATCAAATGAATTCATTCACAAAGATAGAGACAAATGTGTGTGTGTGTTCATAGACCTACACTTCCGTAGTCCTACTGTCTTCCTGATTTCTATTCCATGATCCACACTATAAACACAAACACACATGAATGTAGATCTGCATCATTCACACACATGTTCAGTATGTCAGTATTAGTGTTTGACATACTTGAGTATCTGCAGTTTATAGTTTGGATCCTTCAGTTTGTGGTTGAGCAGCTGGACTCCTGAGTGTCCTGGGTGATTGTAGCTCAGATCCAGCTCTCTCAGGTGTGAGGGGTTTGAACTCAGAGTTGAAGACAAATAACCACAGCCTTCCTCTGTCACCATACAGCCAGACAACCTACAGATGGATCAAAACAGCCTCATCATCTACAAAAACACACATCAAACTCAAAAGCTTGTGAAAATCATTCATAAGGTGCATTTACATGGAGCATTGTATTCTGGTTACAATGGGTTTAAAAGTTCAATCCAAATTAAGATGCTCCATATAAACACCTCAATCAATAAAAATTAAAAACCGATTGAAATTTCAATCATTTTGAGAGGGATAGGATAAATCTTTACTATAGGACATGTAAACACTTGATCAGATTGAAAAGGAAACTAGGAAGTTTTGTGGATATGCAATGATGTAGAAATTATGTAATGATGCATGACACATTAAACAAGCTGATGTTGTTGTCGAATATAGAAAATGTCTATCGGATCAATTTAAAATTCATCGGTAAAGTCGTACAGGACAACGTCATCCGACAATTGCTTGTTTCAGACTCTGTGAGCATCTTGGTTTGAGAGTAAGAATGAACATTTTTACTGCTTTATTAATATAAGCATCATTGCACAAAGCTTTGTGCATGCTGTTTCCCAATTAGGACTGAAATTTGATAAATATTTAATTTGCTTTTTAAAACAAAGAATTAATTAAGTCTTATAAATGAATATTTCATGCAGTGGAGAAAATACATGTTCACTGTGCGTTTTTATTCAACACAGATACCAGTTAAAACCTACCTCAGTCTCTCCAGCTGACAGTTTGAACTCTTCAGTCCATCAGAGAGCAGCTTCACTCCTGAATCCTGCAGGTCATTGTTACTCAGATCCAGCTCTCTCAGGACACAGTTTGAGGATTGTAGAGCGGATGTCAAACTCTCACAAGACTAAGCAGTGAGTTTACAGTAAGAAAGACTGAAAGAGAGCAGAATACACAAATCAACAGACAGATTATCTATAAGCACACTTTAACATTATAACTGGCTGACTGTAAATTATTTCTTATATGCTTTTAAATACCTTAGTATTTGCAACTGCCTTGGACTCTTCAGTGCATCAGAGAGCAGCTTCACTCCTGAATCCTTCAGATCATTGTTACTCAGATCCAGCTCTCTCAGGACAGAGTTTGAGGATTTAAGAACTGATGACAAACTCTCACAACACTGTTCGGTGAGATTACAGCCAGAAAGACTAGAAGAAATGAAATAATAACAAATAAAATTACAATTTTCAGCAATTTATTTGATTCATCAGATCAAGATGGTGCTGTGTAATGCGGCAGCCTGTTGTGGCAGCACCAGTCATTAGTTTTTCCATCTAAGTTTTATTACGGTCAAGATGCTTCCTCAGTGGTTTGGATACTTTTTATTGCTCTTCATTGTATTCGGGTCACTGTTAAAGAAGGGGAGTTATGCTTGGAATACTGCTGGCATTGTTTACACGCGCGATCAGCTGATTGCGCTGAGGTGATCAGCTCTTAAGGTCAGGGAAAAGCCTAACATACTGGTGGAGGTAAGGAGGAGATGGCGAGGCTGTAGAGCGGGCATGAAGCGGAGGATGAAAAAGAGAAGATTTAAACCTTGTATGCCCGGCAGTCATTACAGGAAACGATAGATCCCTGTCAAATAAAATGGATGAATTGGAGGCACTAGTCAGAACACGGAGGGAGTACAGAGAGTGCAGTATTATGTGTTTCACGAAAACATGGCTTCATGAACAGATACCGGACTCTGTAACTATCTCTGGCTTCAATATGGTTTGAGCTGATAGAAATTTAATTGCGAGCGGCAGGAGGAGAGGAGGTGGCTCGGCTTGTTTGTGAACTCGAGGTGATGTAATCCGGGGCACATTTCCATCAAAGAGTGCATTTGCAATCAGAATATTGAGATTATGGCTGTTGGATTGTGCCCATATTATTTACAGAGGGAATTTACAAGCGTGGTCACCATTATTGTTTACATTCCTCCATCAGGGAATGTGGAAGCTGCATGTGATGCCATCCATTCTGTGACGGTGAATATACAAACAAAATATCCCGGTGCCTTCGTTTTGATTACAGGTGATTTCAATCATGTATCTCTCTCCTCCACACTCCCTACTTTCTACCAGTTTGTTAACTGTAAAACAAGAGAAAATAAGACTCTTGATCTGCTGTATGCAAATACTAAAGATGCTTACATCTCTACTGCTCTTCCTCCACTAGGAAGATCAGATCATAATTTATTACTGCTTACACCATCATACAAGCCTGTTGTACAAGCCAGCGGCAACCAGTTATAGTGAGAACTGTGAGAACATGATCCCATGAGGCTTTGGAGTCACTGCGTTGTGCACTAGAAACCACCGACTGAAATGCCCTGTATGAACCACATGGTGAGGATATTGATGCGTTAAATGACACTGTCTCCGAGTACATCAACTGCTGTATGGACTGTTCCATCCCTAAGAAGGTGGTCCGCTGCTACCCAAACAATAAACCTTGGGTGAGCAGTGATCTGAAGGCCTACCTAATGAAAAAAAGAGGGCATTTAGGTCAAAAGAGAGAGTTCAATTAAAGCGGGTACAAGGAGAATTAAAACACAAAATTAAGGAGAGCAAAGATGTTTACAGAAGAAAACTGGAGGACAGCCTGGATAACAACAATACTAGGGATGTGTGGAGTGGGATAAGAAAGATTACTGGTTTTCAGAGAAAGGTGGAGGTGTAGTGGAGGGCAAATGAGTTTAACCTGTAATGTACAACAGGCAAATGAGTTTAACCTGTTTTTTAACAGGTTTGATACTGGTTCCTTTACCTTTAGTAGCCATCTTTCCATTGCTACCTCTACTACTTCTACTGGCCCCCCTCCCCCTAGTGTTCCATTGACCCCTTGCACACCCCTCTCATACTCTTTGTCGTCCTCCATAAACGTCTGCGTACATTCCAGCCCACCTATGTCACCTCCTTGTCACACTGGACTATATATCACAGCCGATAAGGTGAGAAAAGAGCTGAAAAGGTTAAATCAGAGTAAGTCTGCTGGACCGGATGGCATTAGTCCTCGTGTGCTGAAGGCATGTGCTAGCCAGCTGTATGGAGTACTTCAGCATCTCTTTAATTTGAGTTTGAGTCCCTGGGCTTAACTGGGGATCAGGAGCCCTCCTTGGGCTTAACTGGGGATCAGAAGCCCTCCCTGGGCTCAACGGGGAATCAGGAGCCCTCCCTGGGCTTAACTGGGGATCAGGAGCCCTCCCTGGGCTGAACTCGGGGGCAGAAGCCCTCACTGGGCTGAACTCGGGGAATGGAGCCCTCCATGGGCAATACTTGGGAACAGGAGCCCTCACTGGGTTGAACTCGGGGAATGGAGTCCTCCGTGGGCTATACTCGGGAACAGGAGCCCTCCGTGGGCTATACTCAGGAACCGGAGCCCTCCGTGGGCTATACTCGGGAACTGTGAAGCGCTTACGAAGAGCTGGCACTGGACGGTGCTCTGGAGGAGCAGGCACAGCAAGGCGTTTTCGAGGAGCTGGCACTGGAGCCAACTCAGGGGCTGGAGCTGACACTGGAGCGAGCTCTGGGGCTGGAGCCGAGAGTGGAGTGAGCTCTGGGGCTGGAGCCGAAACTGGAGTGAACTCTGGGGCTGGAGCCGACACTGGATCAAGCTCTGGGGCTGGAGCCGACACTGGAGCGAGCTCATGGCACATCAATACTTGCAATTGCCAGAAGGTTTGCTGGGTCTCCCAGTACAGTCTCAAGAGCATGGAGGAGATTCCAGGAGACAGGCAGTTACTCTAGGAGAGCTGGACAGGGCCGTAGAAGGTCCGTAACCCATCAGCAGGACCGGTATCTGCTCCTTTGTGCAAGGAGGAACAGGATGAGCACTGCCAGAGCTCTACAAAAGGACCTCCAGCAGGCCACTGGTGTGAATGTCTCTGACCAAACAATCAGAAACAGACTTCATGAGGGCGTAGTGGGCCCTGTGCTTACTACTTGGCACCATGGAGCTCGATTGGCATTTACCATTAAACACCAGAATTGGCAGTTCCGCCACTGGCACCCTATGCTTTTCACAGATGAGAGCAGGTTCACCCTGAGCACATGTGACAGACGTGAAAGGCTCTGGAGAACCCGTGGAGAACATAATGCTGCCTGGAACATCGTTCAGCATGAACGGTTTGGTGATGGGTCAGTGATGGTCTGGGGAGGCATATCCATGGAGGGACGCACAGACCTCTACAGGCTAGACAATGGCACCCTGACTGCCATTAGGCATTGGGATTAGGGATGTAACGATTCATTCAACTCACGATTCGATTCGATTCACGATTTTGATTTCACAATTCGACACCCGATTTACTTTCCTTTTGGAATTTCATGAGATCTACCGAACAAAGTGACTCTTCAGTGATACTGATCTACCAAGCGAAAAAAAAGTGCACTTCCATAATGTACTTGAAGTGTTCTGTTTTCATGCACTAAATTTGTACTTAATATATTTAAAAAAATGTATTTAGTTACCGCTTGTAATTCACTTGAACCCATGGTAACTAAATACATGTGTGACCCTGGAGCACAAAAGCAGTCATAAGTAGCATGGATATATTTATAGCCAACAACACACTGTATGGGTCAAAGTTATAGATTTTTCTTTTATGTCAAAAATCATTAGGATATTAAGTAAAGATCATGTTCCATGAAGATATTTTGTACATTTCCTACCGTAAATATATCAAAACTTAATTTTTGATTAGTAATATGCATTACTAAGAACTTCATTGGATCAACTTTAAAGATGATTTTCTCAATATTTAGATTTTGTATAAATCTATTTTTTTATGGACCCTTACAGAATCTAAAACATAAATACTGGATATCACTAATATTGATCTTGTAATACACGTCCCAGAAGCAATGGTATTAACAATTGTAATAAAAACATATGTATAATCATATTATATATTAGTAATATTACTGGATGGATGAATTATGTATAATATCTTATTAATGGAATTGATATTATACTGTGCACTACTTCATATTCAGGTAAAGTCATGTGGGCATATCTCACCTTCATATTCCTCCTGGACACTCCCGACATAGCCATTAGTTCCAGTCGTACAGTTTATCTTTGAGAAACCTTCAACAGCAACAAAACATTGGTTTCAGGACTTAACAAACAGCTAAAAGACTAAATACAGTAGTACACACCGGATTCAATCACACAGTATATTGAGAAACAAGACAAATTACAGTGAAATGGCTCAACCGCATTCTCAAATCATCTCTTTACATCAATTATTAGTTGCCACAGCAGCGAATCAGAGAATGCAGAATGAAAGTAAGCTAAGTGACTGAATATGTGTGTTCACTTAATGGGAAATGTAAGCGTCAACACTAAATCCTGACATGCATTTTACTTAACATCTTTCCAAATGGTGTGATGTTTCTAGATCCTGTTTTTAAACTGTTTTTCTTTTTTGATAAACAAGAGTCAAGAGTCGTGTCAGCAAAGTTTCAGTCCTGCCTCCCATCCAAACTTCAGCTGGTTATAAAAAAAACTGACTTACCAATATTACTCCATACACTGTGGACATGCAGACAAACGAAAACAAGTAAAATAGACAATAAGGCCATATTTTCCATAATTCATTGTCAACAATACAGCCTGAAGGAAGACAATGACTACTCCGTGTGTAACATCTCCTCTCAGATCTGTTCTTTATTGTATGTCGTAAACAGTTATGGTCTCTGCTGTAAGCAGGTATCAAAGGTGCTCATAGAGACCAATAATGCAGGACTGATGTGGGAGGGATTTCCTGGAAAGAAGTTGCTGTTACAGGGTGTTTTTTGAGGATATTTGAGATGACTTGAACCTAGATTTTGTTACTGACCTTGTTTTGAGTTTGTACTACCACACTGTCACGAATCCGGTCCATGAACTTTCCTTTTCATTGACTCTCGCACCACACAAACTGTTGCATAGCACCCCGGACTACATTTCCCATCATGCATTGCACTGATTGCACTCAGCACGAATTGCACACACCTGTTTACACTGATTGCACCCAGCTGTTTCATATCACTCCCTCACTATATAACACTCACTCTTATCCCTTCCCTCTGCCGAGTATTGTTCCGCATTTATCACTCCCCTAGCGATAGCGACTCTACAGAGCCCTCGTTTGTTGCCTTTAGCCATAGCCTTTAGCCATAGCCTTTAGCCATTAGCCATTAGCCATTAGCCATTAGCCATTAGCCATTAGCCATTAGCCATTAGCCATTAGCCATTAGCCATTAGCCATTAGCCATTAGCCTTTAGCCTTTAGCCTTTAGCCTTTAGCCTTTAGCCTTTAGCCTTTAGCCTTTAGCCTTTAGCCATTAGCCTTAACCCTAGTCGTTTGCCTTAGCCTTAGCCCTAGTCATTTGCCTTAGCCTTAGCCTTAGCCTTCCCGGTTTCTGATCTTCGCCTGGTTCCCTGGATTCTCCCCTTTCGTCTTGCCCCTTTTGACTCAGTCTGCCGATCGTCGACCTGCGCTAGCCCTAGGACTATTCTTGTGTTTTGCCCTCCATATACCTGTTTGCCATCTGACCTATGCCTGCTGTATGACCACGTCTCTGTCTTCTCCACAAATAAAGCTTGCACATGGATCCGCAAGTCTCACGTCTCGTCAGCCCCGTAACACACACCTTCTCATGCAGTAGTTTATATATACATCTCAAACTTTTCCACACTCTAAAAAATGCTGGGTTAAATGGGGACAAAACCAGCAATTGGGTTGTTTTGACCCAGCGGTTGGGTTAAATGTTTAACCCAACCTTCTGGGTAGTAACCCAACCGCTGGGTCAAAACAGCCCAATTGCTGGGTTTGTCCCTATTTTACCCAGTACTGGGTTGTATTTAACCCAGCATTTTTGGTTAACCACTTTAAAAGTAAAACCTAACATACTAGATCTCAGTGAATAACTAATTAACTGTACTTCAAACTAGTGTTAAATATTGTACATTCCCACCCTATCTTTCCTCTTCACCCCTCTTTTTCAGGCCGTGGAGCCTTTGCTCGATAGAAAGACTTAGCAAGGCCCCCTTTAACAAAGATTAGCCCTAGACTCCAAACATGGCTTCTGTAAGGAGACATGACAACAATGAATAATTCACACCCTGCACTGTTAACCAACTAGATTAGGTTATTTTAAAACCTATTATGTTTATGTTGCTAATGACAACACAAATACTACCTTATCACTGCTTACTAGTTATCATAACCAACCTTATATTTATTACACCAACATCACAGAACATCTCAAAGGTTACACACACTGCATGCAATGTATAAAGGGGATTATATCTTATGTTTGTCACGTTGTAGCACGGAGTATTGGAGGCAAACGTGCAATCCCTTGGTTTGACCACTTGTCTACTTGACATATTTCATGTGTTTGACGTGAAGACTACAAGTGTGTGTAGAGCTCTTCATTACCTGTTGGGACACACTTACAGAGCAAGTGTTCACAAATAAAGCTCTAAATGTCTGTTCAATAGTGCCTATAACAGATTACACAATTTAGCAATTGTGGTGCTTCAAATTAAATTATAAAAAGCAGTTACAAATGCTGTACAAAATACACATACTCATCTTTGCACCAATAAAACGTGCAACACTTTGTTTTACTATCAAATTATATGTAATATCTAAGTATTATTAACATTTAACTTACACTGGAAAGGTTTCGGTGATATCGAGTGAGATCTCTGCATGATTTATCTATTTAATAAATCAGGATCAAGTCTCATTATTTATTTCCAGAACATGATGCATGATGGGATATGCTTATCCCACAGTGGTATTCGAGATGTGTACTTACACTCTTGTGTACTTGCTTTCTGTAGTGTACATGCACTCTCAAGTGCCCAAGACCACAAGCCCTGGGTCAACTAAAGAAGACAGGACATAAACACATTGAACCAGGAACATGATTATGAAACTGAACAGAAACTCTACAGTCTTGATGATTTTATATAATAAAAGATTTCAATGTTACACCAACATGCTTTACTTTAGGGTTAGGGTTAGGGTTAGGCTAACCCTAACCCTAACCCTAACACCAACTTGTGCAAACTTCAGACTTCCAGCTCAAAGTCAAATAGTTTAGTCAAAAACATGTCCTCTTTCATCATACTCTAATCTTTGGCCTCAGATGACACACAGACCTGTCAGATACACACACTACTCACTGCCTAGAGAACACTAGTGAGATCAGTTCAAAACACTGTTACTAAAACCTGCTTTTGGGAAACAGGAATCCTTTTAGTCAATATCTGTCACAGTATACGACATAAATAGAGCGGCGCAGATACAGTCAAATTCAGCAATAAACTTTAAAGTGTTTTTCAATTGCTAACAAGCGTTTACCTATACTTACAGTACTTTTTCTAAACTCTTAACACAGCAACACGCCAACGTAACACAATTAGCCAAATAGTAAATTTTTTTTAAAACTCTACATTTCAAAATGCTGAATACCTTTTTCTACGTACACTAACTCTATCAAAACACAGCAAACCGGATTCAGAATCGAGTCATTCATTCAAAACATTAGCACTAGTTTCTATCTAACAGAAACATTTAGTCAATCATAGCACAGTGACTGTCAAAATACTAACAGCTGATGGCAAAAATTACAACATACATGGCCTTTGGCTACTATGTAAGCTTGTTTCTGTCACACAATAAAACAAAAAAAGTAAAAACAGTAATTGTGACCTTTTTATTGCGACTCTTCTATTATTGGAATTGTGAGTTTACATCATGCAGTTCAGACTTGATCAGAATTGTGAGATACTGTAAATTCACAATTACCCTTTACCCTTTATATTCCATGGCAGAAACAATCTTTCATAGGTTCCACATGTGTAACGGGAACAAAGAAACACACAGTCCAGCACACATTCTCCCTTTTTCTGATTCAGCTACTCCTCTCCCTCTGCCAGGCACTATTTTCTCTCTCTCTCTGGTTCTTTGTGTTTTACTCTGTTGTTGATGTAACGGAAAGAGCTTCAACACCAGACTATTCCTCAAACTGAGACTGGAATCAGCTATTTCTAAACATTTCATTAAGTGATCTGTTGCTTAAAAATGCTTATCAGTTGCTACAACATTTTATATAGAGAGAGCTTTTTTCAAAAGCTGTTGTAGCAGAAGTCGAAGCTACTGTATTTAAGGTTCGGGAGCATTAGGTCTTCATTTCTGACCTGCTGTGTTCATTTGTAAATAAGACTAAAAACATCCATGACTTTGGTTTTGGGTAAGCTTGTATGAAAAGAAAATGTAAGAATTTTAGGAACATGGTAATTGACTGCATAATGTGTGAAAACAACATGAATTGTGTTAATGGTATGGTGATGTTGTGCTAATTGTGTTTAGAGTTTTGAAATATTAGACAAAGGGATGTTAGCGATTGAAAAAAACAACTGTTAGAAAAGTTTGCTTTCATTACACTACTGTAAAGAGATCTTACAGATGAAAGCACTAGAAGTCAGTTATTACACTGTCAGTTACTGTAAATAAATAAATACATAAATAAATTAAGCACCCTCTGCCAAGTTGCATTACAGTAATGGTGATATCCTCATTGGTTATACTATAACAGTTTCTCTGCGTCCCCTAGACAGTCATCTCTCAGTTCTGCACAAATACAGTACATGTGAGAAGTACTCGGCTGCAAATCAGTTCAACAGTTATGAGTTTGAGGCTGTGTGCTGCAGTATTTACAATATAAAGAACAGTGAAAGTCCTCTCATCTGAAGATCTGCTACTGTAAGTGTAATGTGTCAGTAGTGTAAAACTCTGTAGATGAGCTGCAGGCCAGCTTTGCTCAGGATCAGTCCATGCACAAGAACATACTCAACTGTAGTGCTTTATATTTCATCAGCAACAAATCACCTTTGACCTCGTCCTCGACCTTTGAACGTGTTGTCACAGCGGCAATGCATTCTGGGAGTTTAGGTCATGGGAGCTACAGCGGAGACTGGATAATAGTGAATGTAGACGTTTGATATTATTTCATGTTGATATTATTCAGGCACGTGCACACATAGACCTCAAAGAGGCTTGAGCACCGGCCCTTTTCTCCCTTGAGAGAAAGTGCCCTTTTTTCTGGGGAGTTTTTTTTAAATAAATGAATATATGTATATATATGTGTGTGTTTGTTTATGCACAGCTTTCTCTGTCAAATAACTGTCAAACAAATAAAAAACCAAAACATCAGGTGGTGTCAGGAAATGCCTGACTCCCTCTGCATCTCTGCAGCGCAGCAGTGTAGCACACACTGAACACACATTTACAGCTAATTACCCCAAAGACAAAAGGCAATTATAGTTCATTTGTCTTGCTAGCATTCAAGAGCTGCCGTGTAAGTAAGCTAAAGTTTAGCTAAGGCAGTAAAGTCCAGCAGGTTAGACCAGAGCGCGTTCTGTCACTGCATGATTCAGTTTATTAAAATGCATTTAGAATGATCACAAAATTCACAAAATTGCTGAAATGTATATATTTATATCATTTCATATAGTTAATCATCACACGAAGACTTTATACAGCAGTTCAATAAACAAGAATTTAATATTAAGACACTTATGTTGTAGACACAATATTGACTGTGTTTGCTCTATTTCGTCAACAAATATAATTTCAATTTGCGTCTCTGAGCAACATGATGCTGTTTTAAATTTCACATTTAAGGTACTTTTTTGTTTGTTTGTTATAATTTCAAATATCAGTATTCACCGTTGTATGTTTAAAATATCAAAACAGTATTAATGCATTTGTAACTGCAGGTTAAAGCATTCATGTCCTGCATTAAACAGTGTGTAAACACATCTAAACGCCTCTTCAGATGCAGCTTCTGTGTTTCCTCTGCATTGCAAAGATCAGTTTTGTCAATACTGATTTCATTTGCTTGGTAACAGCCCAGATTACTTATTATTCTAATTGACTGATTAAATGTAAGAATTTGACTGAAAAGATGATGCACACTTTTAAAATAAAAGGCTTTGTAAAGGTAAAAATGCCCGTAAAAGGTAAAAATCAATTTAAACGTATTGGAAAAGATGAATTTCTATCACTGCTGTGAACGGATCACCACAGAATATGAAGAATATCAAAATCTTCAGGAGTCAGCTGTCCACGGTAGTCCTTAAGATATCAACACACTCAGCAAAATATCGTCTAATTATTGTTATTGATAAAATCCCAGAAAATATTGAGATATATTTTTTGTCAATAGCACACACCCCTAATATATTTAACGTTTTGTTTAGAAAAAAAATGTTAAATGAATATGAGAAGTGCCCTTTATTCCACTTGAGCCCCTCAAAATATCTGTGCGTGTCCCTGCTCACAGCTCACGGTAAGATACCTTATCTGCTTTTAAATGAGCTGCCTTTTGAGGTGACTTCAAATCTAACGTTTAAACACATGACACAATAGAGCTCACTCCTGAAAAATACAAATGAAGGAAAACACCCAATTAACTGCAATATAGATACATACGGGAGAAACAGAGATGAGAAATAGGATACAGATAGTATTAGGCTATAATACTCCAAAAACAATAACCCTTCAGGAATAGAAACAGAAGACGTTTACTAGCTTGTAATGGAAACACCACACGCTGGTGACGCCTGCTGCTCAACAGTGTGTCAATGCAACAAAACTCAGGATAAAACATGCATAAAACAGCTTTTACAAACCCTTTGCAAATGTTTTTTTGAAATTATAATACATGAAATGCAATACAAATAAAAAAATACCATTAAATATGAAGTGTCTGTATAATATGTGGTTTTTAAAATACTTTATATTAATTTGCAGGGCTTGCTTTGTCTGTTTTATGGAGAGCTTGTGTATATATATATATATATGCCAGAAAGAGACTATTAACTACTTCTCATCCTTTTATTTACACAAATGTCTCGTTAAAATGTCTACAAAATCGATCTGAATGAGCTCGCATGAGTCACGGGTTTGAAGAGATCAGCGGCCAAACATTCACATTCTTTCTTTTTCAGTTTATTTGTTAAAATTGAACTTTCAAAACTACAAAATTCAATAGTAAGTTCTTGACATATTTCTCATATTTACATATTTTGTAAGTACAAACTGAAACAATAAATTAAAAATAAAAAAATATAATAATAAAATAAAATAAAATAAAATAAAGGGCATCACAAGCATATGTTAAATGCATTAAGCAGAGACACAGGTCTGTGGGCTTTACTATGTGCACACTAGACTCTTTTCTACAGTTACAGAACGAGCAGCTGTAATCTACATCAGCTTTCTTCAGCTGGATATATTCTGTGAGCTCGTTTAAAGGACACTTCTTTGGTTTTATTTGTAGCACAATACTGACTAAGAGCTCCCCAACAATATTCCCAAATGAAGGAAACATATGAAGCCAAACTAATTTAGATGCAGGAGAGATATTAACAAAAAGAGATCTGATCAGCTGCTTACTGCAGTTATCATGAAGCACATCTAATTTATCTGAAAATAAATGCTTTGAAACGTTCCTTCCTGCTGTGTTACACCAAGAGCCGGGATTTCTGAACAGAGACAGACTTTTTACAGAAATAGAATAATATTTAGCAGAAATATGACACAGTTCAATAATACTCAGAAGCTGACCGTCAGAATTCAATAACTGACCAACTACTAATATATCAGATTGAAAGTGTTTTTCTGGCAAGTGATATTCGTGTTATTCCAAATAAAAATGAGTGAAGAGAAGTTATGCTTAAAGCCCAGCAGCGCGTCAGAAGAGCTGCTGTGAACATCAGATCATCCAAGAAAACAAGATGATTCAATACAATATTCCATATAGAGGATAATAACTGGTCTAACTCTTTAGTAAAGGTCTTGGGAGGAGCATGCAAGCCTTCAGATCTAGACAATAATACACAACCATAAATGACCAAATCTCTCTGAAACCAAGAATCAAACTTTCTTTTGTGCTGCTGAGAATCAGATTCAACTTAACAGAAGATTCATCTTTTGCAGAGTTCTACACCAAGATATCTTTATCAGTTTCTTTAAGGGTCACGCTTTTAAGTGAAATATCTCACGTTAGCTAATATTAAGCTTCCCAGTCAGCAAACAAATTTGGCCCAGATTTGGCATGCATCTGGCACAGCTGGCATTCATCCGGCACTGGCATGCAGCATGTGGGCCAAACATGGCCCGGGTTTGGCAGAGATGGTACCGGGTTTAAGACGGCACACAAGACATGGGCCAGATGTCAAATGTAGTATTTGGCCCAGATATCAAATATAGATATGTGGGCCACATAAGTATGGCCGATCTTGACCCACATTTAAAATCCATTTAAAATATTTTTGAGTAAAATCCCAATGTTAAATCCCAAATATATTACAGAAAGGTAATATATTCACATATATGTGAAACACTGTTAAATATATTGAAATATATATTTTAAAATATTTTTAAAATGCATAGTGTACGTCTGTAGATGATCTGACTGTGTGTCTGTAGATGATCTGACTGTGTGTGTCTGTAGATGGTCTGTCT
>NW_015506281.1:162126-162713 GCF_001515645.1 Sinocyclocheilus grahami
TGTGTGTGTGTGTGTAGTTGATCTGTGTGTGTCTGTAGATGATCTGTGTGTATGTCTGTAGATGATCTGTCTGTAATTGATCTGACTGTGTGCCTGTAGATGATCTGAATGTGTGTGACTGTAGTTTATCTGTCTGTGTGTCTCTGTAGATGATCTGACTGTGTATGTCTGTAGATGATCTGACTGTGTATGTCTGTAGATGATCTGACTGTGTGTGTCTGTACTTGATCTGTCTGTGTGTGTCTGTAGATGGTCTGACTGTGTGTGTCTGTGGATAGTCTGAATATGTGTGCCTGTAGATGATCTGACTGTTTGTGTCTGTAGTTGATCTGACTGTGTGTGTAGATGATCTGACTGTGTGTGTCTGTAGATGATCTGACTGTGTCTGAAGTTGATGTGTTTGTCTGTAGTTGATCTGACTCTGTGTCTGTGGATGATCTGAATGTGTGTGTCTGTGGATGATCTGAATGTGTTTGTCTGTAGTTGATCTGTCTGGATGATCTGACTGTGTGTGTGTGTGTGTGTGTGTGTGTGTAGTTGATCTGTGTGTGTCTGTGGTTGATCTGTGTGTGTCTGTAGATGATCTG
>NW_015506281.1:162867-163544 GCF_001515645.1 Sinocyclocheilus grahami
CATCTGTAGATGATCTGACTGTGTGTCTGTAGATGATCTGACTGTGTGCCTGTAGTTGATCTGACTGTGTGGCTGTAGTTCATCTGTGTGTGTCTAGATGATCTGACTGTGTGTGTGTAGTTGATCTGTGTGTGTCTGTAGATGATATGAATGTGTGTGCCTGTAGTTGATCTGTCTGTCTGTGTCTGTAGATGATCTGACTGTACGTCTGTAGATGATCCAACTGTGTGTCAGTAGGTGATCTGACTGTGTACATCTGTAGATGATCTGACTGTGTACATCTGTAGGTGATCTGACTGTGTGTCGGTAGATGATCTGACTGTGTCTCTAGATGATCTGACTGTGTGTGTCAGTAGTAGATCTAACTGTGTGTTTCTGTAGATGATCTGACTGTGTGTCTGTAGATGATCTGACTACGTCTGTAGGTGATCTGACTGTGTACGTCTGTAGGTGATCTGACTGTGTACGTCTGTAGATGATCTGACTGTGTGTTTCTGTAGTTGATCTGACTGTATGTAGATGATCTAACTGTGTACATCTGTAGGTGATCTGACTGTTCGTCTGTAGATGATCTGACTGTGTGTCTGTAGATGATCTGACTGTGTGTCTGTAGATGATCTGTGTGTCTGTAGATGATCTGACTGTTTGTGTCTGTAGATGATCTGACTGTTTGTGTC
>NW_015506281.1:163614-191432 GCF_001515645.1 Sinocyclocheilus grahami
ATGATCTGACTGTACGTCTGTATGTGATCTGACTGTGTACGTCTGTAGGTGATCTGACTGTGTACGTCTGTATATGATCCGACTGTGTGTCAGTAGATGATCTGACTGTGTACGTCTGTAGATGATCTGACTGTGTGTGTCTGTAGATGATCTGTCTGTGTGTGTCTGTATGTAGATGATCTGACTGTGTGTATCTGTAGATGATCTGACTGTGTCTGTAGTTGATGTGTTTGTCTGTAGTTGATCTGACTCTGTGTCTGTGGATGATCTGAATGTGTGTGTCTGTGGATGATCTGAATGTGTTTGTCCGTAGTTGATCTGTCTGGATGATCTGACTGTGTGTGTGTGTGTGTGTGTAGTTGATCTGTGTGTGTCTGTGGATGATATGAATGTGTGTGCCTGTAGTTGATCTGTCTGTCTGTGTCTGTAGATGATCTGACTGTGTATGTCTGTAGATGATCTGACTGTGTATGTCTGTAGATGATCTGACTGTGTGTGTCTGTAGATTATGTGTCTGTTTGTCTGTAATTGATCTGACTTTGTGTCTGTAGATGGTCTGAATGTGTGTGTCTTTAGTTGATCTGTCTGTGTGTGCCTGTAGTTGATCTGTCTGTGTGTGTCTGTAGATGATCTGACTCTGTATGTATGTAGATGGTCTTACTGTGAGTGTCGATGATCTGTGTGTGTCTTTAGTGGATCTGTGTTTGTCTGTAGATGATCTGTCTGTGTGTGTTTAGATGATCTGACTGTGTGTGTCTGTAGTTGATCTGTGTGTGTCTGTTGATGATCTGACCGTGTGTGTCTGTTGATGATCTGACCATGTGTGTCTTTAGTTGATCTGACCGTGTGTGTCTGTAGATGATCCGACCGTGTGTGTCTGTAGATGATCTGACTGTGTGTGTCTGTAGTTGATCTGTCTGTGTGTGTCTGTAAATGACTTGACTGTGTACGTTTGTATTTGATCTGTCTGTGTGTGTCTAGATGATCTGACTGTGTGTGCCTGTAGTTGATTTGCCTGTGTGTGTCTGTAGATGATCTGACTGTGTGTGTCTGTAGTTGATCTGTCTGTGTGTGTCTGTAAATGACTTGACTGTGTACGTTTGTATTTGATCTGTCTGTGTGTGTCTAGATGATCTGACTGTGTGTGCCTGTAGTTGATTTGCCTGTGTGTGTCTGTAGATAATCTGACTGTGTGTGTATGTAGTTGATCTGTGTGTGTCTGTTGATGATCTGACCGTGTGTGTCTGTAGTTGATCTGTCCGTATGTGTCTGTAGATGATCTGACCGTGTGTGTGTCTGTAGTTGATCTGTGTGTGTCTGTTGATGATCTGACCGTGTGTGTCTGTAGTTGATCTGTCCGTATGTGTCTGTAGATGATCTGACCGTGTGTGTGTCTGTAGTTGATCTGTGTTTGTCTGTTGATGATCTGACCGTGTGTGTCTGTAGTTGATCTGTCTGTGTGTGTCTTTAGGTGACCTGACTGTGCACGTTTGTAGTTGATTTGCCTGTGTGTGTCTGTAGATAATCTGACTGTGTGTGTATGTAGTTGATCTGTGTGTGTCTGTTGATGATCTGTCTGTGTGTGTGTGTCTGTAGTTGATCTGACTGTGTGTGTCTGTAGTTGATCTGTGTGTGTCTGTTGATGATCTGTCTGTGTGTCTTTAGTTGATCTGACTGTGTGTGTCCATAGTTGATCTGACTGTGTGTGTTTGTAGTTTATCTGTGTGTGTGTCTGTAGATAATCTGACTGTATGTGTATGTAGTTGATCTGTGTGTGTCTGTTGATGATCTGACCGTGTGTGTCTGTAGATGATCTGACCGTGTGTGTGTCTGTAGTTGATCTGTGTTTGTCTGTTGATGATCTGTCTGTGTGTCTTTAGTTGATCTGACTGTGTGTGTACATAGTTGATCTGACTGTGTGTGTTTGTAGTTTATCTGTGTGTGTGTCTGTTGAAGATCTGTCTGTGTGTGTCTGTAGTTGGTCTGACTGTGTGTGTCTGTAGTTGATCTGACCGTATGTGTCTGTAGTTGATCTGACCGTGTGTGTCTGTAGATGATCTGACCGTGTGTGTGTCTGTAGTTGATCTGTCTGTGTGTGTCTTTAGATGACCTGACTGTGTACGTTTGTAGTTGATTTGCCTGTGTGTCTGTAGATGATCTGACTGTGTGTCTGTAGATGATCTTTGTTTGTCTGTAGATGATCTGACTGTGTGTGTCTGTAGTTGATCTGTGTGTGTCTGTAGATGATCTCTCTGTGTGTGTCTGTTGTTGATCTGTGTGTGTCTGTAGATAATCTGTCTGTATTTGTCTCTGTATATTAACTGTCTGTGTGTGTCTTTTAGTTGACCTGACTGTGTCTCTGTAGGTTGTCTGGCTGTATGGTGACAGAGGAAGGCTGTGGTTATTTGTCTTCAGCTCTGAGTTCAAACCCCTCACACCTGAGAGAGCTGGATCTGAGCTACAATCACCCAGGACAATCAGGAGTCCAGCTGCTCAACCACAAACTGGAGGATCCAAAATATAAACTGCAGATACTCAAGTATGTCAAACACTAATACTAAAATACTGAATGAATATGTGAATGATGCAGATCTACATTAAATGTTAAACAAAGTTTGGGAGGAGTATGTTCAGATAACCAATTTTTAGCACAGGTGGAGCTAATTCATTCTGATAATTGATTCAATTAACACGGAAATTCATATATATATATGAATATATATATATATATATATATATATATATATATATATGTAAATATTTCTTAAATATATACATGTATGTGTGTGTATTTATATGTACATATAAATATATACAGTACATACATGTCATGTAAACACAAACTTTTATTTTGGATGTGAGTAATCATGATTAATTGATTTGACAGCCCTAACAAAAATATAATGGAAGTAAATGAAGTCAGCTGTTTGGTTGCCAACATTCTTCATTCACAGAAGAATAAAGTCATACAGCCACGGTCCCGTGACAGCTTTCGCCCGATCGCTACAATGTCCGAAATCCAACTTTTCCCTTCTGATAACAAGTTGGATTCCCCATTACAACCTACTGGCCCCAAAGCTACTGCTTCCCCACCAGGTTCAGTCGATGAGACCCAAGCTTCAGCACGCAGACGTTGGCTTATACGTTCAGCCGCTCGCATGCCAAGACGCCAAGGACTTTGCTCACCCCCACCAGAAAGACATCTGACTCACTCCCCAGCGTCCTCTTTTGTCTCGGCCACACCAACCATCCCTCCAATCAAAAAGTGGACAGTTTTGGGGCTGAAACAAGCGCGGATTAATGCAGATGTACAGTTTTCCCCGATAATGAACAAAGTGCAGCTTTACACTTTGTAAGTCTTTTTACAGCCAGCTAACCCCTCCAAAACGGTCATCAGAGCCGAGCCAGCAGATCCAAAAATTTGTATACCTCAACACTCTCTCACTACACCTTTCCGTGGCCTGCAGCTCCTACGATAGAAGCTGACGTGAGGCTGTCTCCGCCAGTGGCACAAGCCTATGCTCCTGCTCTGTTCCCTTCTTCCACCTCTCTCTGCGTTCCTCCCCAACCACCAGGAGCCGATCCATGCATGTCACTGCCTCCACAAACAGTTGCGGCCCTGGGGCCTCATGTATAAACGTTGCGTATGCACAAAACAGGCATAGAAATGTGCGTACACAATTTTCTGCATAATGGGATTTATAAAAAATAAACTTGGCATAAATATGTTCGCACCGTACGCCTACTCTAGACCATGCGTATGCACTCTTTTACTGGCATAATAGCGAAGTAATGATTTCAGACTCTCTTTTCCTTTTAAAACAGATTTAGATTAAATATTCTGCTCATTAATGGAGTTAAGCATTGACATTACATAGTCATTATTCAAAAGTTAAACAAAACTTATATACATTTAGATATTTAGACATATCTGTTGAGGATGTGCTGTCTTTTGCTCACTTTTCTTGTTGCATGCTGTTTTAATGACAGCGAGGAGTGCTAGGCAACCATTAATGTTTCTTTAAACTGCAGAGCTCATGTTCAGAGGAAATATTTTTAGCAAGAACATCAACGATGTGCACTTACTTTGATATTGTGGCAGACACTGCTGGATTCGGTGGTCGAACGGTCCATTGGCAGGTTTAATTAGGTCTGATTATATTAGGCAGACTTCTTCTGCGATCTTCAGAACATTATGAAAATAGCATTGTGATTGAAGGATAGAATCTGAAGCAAATGGTAAGATTTGCATGTTTCATTTTTATAATATTTTCGCCGCGCCAGACAATTATTTACACTTATTTACACACACCATATTTCTGATTCAGCTATAGCCTATTTAAATATCCTAAAACATATGTTAAATATCCTAAAACATTTGATTTGTTTAAAACAATTATATACTGCTTTGGCCAGTGGAAAAGAAAGAGATCCACTCTATTCTAAAAAGATTCTCAGAGAAATATTTTATACAATTTTTTAAAAATTCATTTCAATATATTTATTTTAAAAAAACAAAGACAGTGATTGATTTTTAGCAATGTAATGTACCGTACAAATGGCATTTTTAGTCCGCATGTCATTTTTTCCTAACGTCTTGTACCTTTGATGGTGTTAAACATGGTGTCACATGGATGGGAATATGCATGGAAATGATATGCAGATGAGGTTATGCATAGTAAAACTAGGCATGGTAAGCTCCATATATGGTGATTTTGGGGAGGAGACGCATCTTCCACTGACAGGGATTTATAAAAGGATTTTTGCACAGGTTCTGGCGTACGCATGGTTTTATAATTCTGAAAAATGTTTGGGCGTACGTACAGTTTTAGGATGAAATCTACTGAAAGTTTTATACACAAGGCCCCTGGTTTCTCTCCCTCCCAATTATGTTCTTCAATCCAAATCTCAGTTTACTCTATGTACTGCAGCTGCTCTACCTGCCCCACCAAACACCGTCACTTCACATGATCAGGCACAGATTCTCACAGTTGCGGAAATCGATTTATCATCCCTTCTTTCTCTTATCCCTCCAGCCAAATCAAATCGCCAAATAGATTGCGGAGATTTTTCAGTGATGCTAAAAAAATCCAGTGCCCATTTCTTCACGCATTCATTCTTTTTCAGAGTTCGCAATTGCGTTTAGCCATTAAGCTGACCTTATTTTCTTGGCATTTCCTCATAGATGGAGGAGGCATTTTTACATGTATCACAAATTATTTTCAGTAAAATGTGTGGTACAGGGAGCCCAGTGGAATAAGTGCCCTTATTGGGCTGCATTCGACCCAGATCTCCATAGTAGAGTGTTTTTAGGCTGCTGAAATACATCATGTGCAATTTGCAGGTCTGTGGCTCATTCCAACACATCCTGCCCTCAAATTAATCCAGCTATTCCCGCTTGCCCAGAAACAACACAAATTAAATCCACCAGCTACGTACCACGTTTTGCAACCACCAATGCAGACCTCCCGGATTCGGGTATCAGGAGAAGAACAATTTCCTACTCGGCCGGCCGGAAGGTCTGCAACAATATCAATCTCAAAATTCAGGCTGCTGGCTCCAGAGGCAGATCTATCCCCAACACCAGTTCCTCATTATTCAGAACTAATGGCTCATTTCCACTGAGTGGTACAGTTCAGTACAGTACGGTACAGAATGCAGTTATTTCCATTTCGAATGTCAGAAGTTGTGAATGATAACAAAATAACGAAGAGGAAAACAATTACAGAGAACAAAACAGCCCTGATGAAGTGGATATTTACGATTGAAAAAAAAAAATTAAATAGCCTACTGTCGGTGTGAATGGCCGCTTATTCACGACAGCTTAATTTAGTCAAAGTTACCTTTCAATAAGTAGCCTTTTGTTTCAGTTATTTGTAGTAGTTGCTATGCAGTGATTGAAGAGAGAGTGTGTGAATTTGAATTACTCGTGTATGAGTTGCTTTCCCGAAATTATTTTAGTTGCTTGCGTGTAAATGTCTTGTGTGTGAGAAAGACTGAATGCATTGTCCACAGCAGGGGCATAGCCATCATTTCAGAAGTGAGAGGGACAGAAATGTCAAATGTAATACCTTTTTTTTTTTGGTCTAATTAAGAGGTTTTATTTATTTTTCTTACTTTTAATTGGTTTAGAAATCAAACTGCTGGACAATAACCAATCATTTGTATTCTGTAGTATTTTTTCCCTATATTTTCCTAATGCCAATTTTATGATTTGTTCATATACTACACTTTTTTTTCTTATTTTGATCACAGAATAAGGCAGAAAATATATTTTATAGTTTCTATAGGCTACTGTAATAAATGCTTTATTCAGATACTTTGTTTATTACCTGGAGATGACTTGGAAAAACACACATAAACCATATTGTCACAATCGTGCGTGTATCTTCTTCACATTTTTTATTCAGCGATAACTGGATGCCTTTGTCCATATTAGGGATTTCCTGGTACGTCATAAGTTGTTACTTATATGAGTCCATCTTGGACTTTCTGCGCTAGAGCGCCCTCCGTCTTCAAGTATGAATGAAACATACACTGCTTGAGAGTGTTTAGAGCTCCGTAATGTTCACATTACCTTATTTTGGATACGAATAAAAAGCCAGGTCATGTATAGACAATCTTTTCTCTTGGAATTTAAATCTAGATGTATTGACAGTTGCCCCTGAAAACCTCTATGTAAACACAGTTGCCCGAAAAAGTGTGGGGGACAAATTTCCGTTTTATTAAAAGTGGGGGGGGGACACGTTCCCCACTTTCCCTGAATATATTCTATGCCTATGATCCACAGATCAGTAGTTTTTCAAACTGTTTGATGCCAAGGACCCACAAATATAACAATCCCCTTCTGGCCCTGTTTTACGGATGTGCTAAAGACAGCAAGAGCTCCCTCAGATGAAGCTGCAATACTAACATATTGACGAAATAGATCTGGTGAACTATCCAGTGCGTATTTGTGTTTGCTCTCTGGAGAGCGTCAAAGGTTTCCATTTACAATGTGTTTTTACTGCGTTATATACTTCATCCAGCGCTATTTATTATCTGTGTTCTTAAGTATCTCGATGCTGTTTATTTTACTGATGGAAGAAAGCTTCATATGATTCAGTGAGAGAACTGTCCGAACGCATGCCAAATTGATTCAGACCATTTTACAAATATGTTAAGTTCAGTGAAAGAACTGACTCAGAATAATGATTAATTCATAATTAGGGTCATGAGAGAAATACGGGTGACATAATTGCTGAAATAATAGCAGGGCAAACGTTTCTCAGGAGCGCTCATGGTGCACACAGTGGGCCTCATTTACGAAACGAACGTACGACAGAAAATTGAGCGTACGGTCGTTTCAACGCAAAACTTGGAATTTATCAATATGGACGTGAGCGGTGGCTACGATCAAATCTCACGTCTGGTCTCAGCTCGTTTACGCAAGTTTTTGAGTTACCTGAAGTTGCGCGCAGCATAGTAAATACGCTGGAGAATTGTAGATTGACAGCATTTTGTTCATTTTTATATTCCTGACCGTCAAACGAAGCTCATTAGTCGATCGTTAATCAGTAAGATTAGAATGTCTTTTTTTGGTGTTGTTTTGTACAGGGCTTTAGCTTTATATGCACGAATAGCAGCATAAACGACCATGAGGATTCAATCATCACATCGTCGTACAGCTGCAGGCGCCACTGTTTTTGTGTTTTGGGCCGATGTGCCAAGAGTGTGTTTGCATCAAGTAATTTAGTAAATATGACAGCGTTTTAGTGCCATAATATTTTTTAGAATAAAGTCAAAATTGCAAGATTTAAAGTCGTGTTACATTGTGTGAATAAATTTGCTCCAAAAAAAAGGTTTGCGATTTGTGATTTGCGATTTGTGTTATATTAAAAGTAACAAAACAGGCTTATTGCGGTTATTGGGTGGCTGGCGCGCTACAAATGAATTGACTTGAAAACGTTAAATATTATTTCCAAGCATTTATACAGTCAATAAAACAGCGTGTGAATAGTCCCGTAATGTTTTTACTTCAGAAAAAACAACAATAAGGAGCGCTGGAGCCCACATTAACCTGTAATGTTTGGGGGCCGTACAGATGTTTTTGCGTAAGGGCCCGGGGCTGACTCGCTACACCACTGGTTGAGCTTTTTTATATCAGAGAGCACAAACACAATGTCGTGCTTCTTCTCACAAGAATGACGTTGATCGTTACATTTCCGGCACATACCGCACCTATCAAGTAAGGGTACTGCAGCCGGATAAGGGTTTACAGTCCCGAATCCTGCTGTATTGTACTGTACTGATTCGTACCGCTCAGTGGAAAAGAGCCATAACACATCCATTAAAATCTCTCCTTGATGCATCTCTTGACACTTTTCTCCAAGCAGTTTCTCCTAGAATCCTCCAATCTTTCCTCACAGCATGGAAATGTTTTTAAGCATTCCACCTCTTGTTTAAGCTGCTTTTTCCTGATTTCTCCCTCCTCTCTATCACGTCCTTTATCTCCTACATTAACAGTGTTAAAGGCCTTTAGGTCGGGTCCATCATCCAGTTTTTTCACAAAGTAATTTACGACACTCCCTCTCTTTAAATAACTAATTCTTAAACCTCCCTCCTGATCAAAGGAATTCAATGTTCCCAACCATCTCGCCGGGACGCCAGACGTTACTCTCCACATTCTTATAAATGCATCCATAGTCTCCGCACAAGCTACCACTCTGTTAATACCGCCCGTACACTCAATGCCATGTTTATCTTGCCATTTTTCAGCTTTTTAAGATGCTCAGAACTCGCCATAACCTCCCATTGTAATCCTAAAGTCCATCCTACAATATCTGACTGATATATCCTTGATAGTGAGACCATCTCTTATTTCATCAAACAAAGTAAGACAGATCAAGCAAAACGAGGCCACTATATCTACATTTTTAACCTCCCTTCTCCAATTCAACCGTATCAGACTCTCTTTTCTCCAATTCAGGAACTTCCAGGCTAAATCCCTTTTCAACCCTCTTTTAGGCGACTCTAACCACCCTGTCACTCATTTTAAATTCCAAAATCACCTCAAATTGGTTCTCGTTCAATCAGGCAAACCAGCAGACAATTTTTCTAGCCATTCTTTTCTCATCAGGCAGCAACCACAGCGGCTCAAAAGGGCCTCTCTCAGCAGCAGATCCAAGCCCTCTGTCGATGCTTATCAGATGTTTTCAAAAGCTTTATAAGATCCAATCGATTTCATGTTAAAAAGCCCATCAGACCCTGATCAGCTCTAACTATTCCTGTCCCAGCATGGGATATTGGGGAGTTATCTGGCTGTATTCTGATCTCGGAGCCTCCCCTTGGACAGCACGCCAAATATGCTCAGTCGGATTATTTGTGAGTGTGAACTAGTGAATGTGTGTTTGTGTGTTTATAGTGTGGATCATGGAGGAGAGATCAGGATGACAGCAGGACCACGAAAGTGTAGGTCTACAAACACACTCTCACACAAACACACTCACACTCACACTCTCACACACAAACACATTCACACTCACAAGTCAAGTCATCTTTATTTATATAGAGCTTTTAACAATTCAGAATGTGACAAAGCAGCTTTACAGTATTATATAGAACAATAGTTTGCCAATAATGCAAAAGGACAGTAGTAAACACTAAATTTTCAGTCAAAGGCAGTTCATCATTGAATTCAGTGATGTCATCATCCAGCTCAGTTCAGTTTAAATAGTATCTGTGCAATCATGTCTACGAAATCGCTGGAAAATAAGTGTCCCCAACTAAGCAAGCCAGAGGCGACAGCGGCAAGAAACCAAAACGCCATCGGTGACAGAATGGAGAAAAAAAACCTGAACTCAGCTGACATTCAGGGCTGTAGTGGTCGTCACTAGGTGCTGATCCACCATCTGGGCTGGATGCGTACTGGATCCGGGTGACTGCAGTGACCGTCTGATCTGGATACAGACTGGATCTGGCTGCTACGGTGACCTCGGAATAAGAAAGAAACAAACTAATATTAGCGTAGATGTCATTCTTCTAATGATGTAACATGTACATCAGGGGTTATGGGAAGTGTTTGCGGTTCCGGTTGACCTAATTAATGCAGCCCAACAATCCTTTAATGGATTTGGATATCAGAAATGTGTTAGTGTGTTATGTGTAAGCCAGGTTAAAGAGATGGGTCTTTAACCTAGATTTAAACTTATAGAGTGTGTCTGCCTCCCAAACAATGTTAGGTAGATTATTCCAGAGTTTGGGCGCTAAATAGGAAAAGGATCTACCGCCGGCAGTTGATTTTGATATTCTAGGTATTATCAAATGGCCAGAGTTTTGAGAACACCGCGGACGTGGAGGACTATTATGCAATAAGAGCTCTTTCAAATACTGAGAGCATAGGTCGTAATTTAGATATATGCATTCCATTACTTTTTCAAATTGGTACGTTTCGCCGGGCAGCGAAAAAATATAGAGCTGAGTATCATCAGCATAACAGTGAAGGCTAACACCGTGCTTTCTGATGATATCTCCCAAGGGTAACATGTAAAGCGTGAAAAGTAACGGTCCTGGTACTGAGCCTTGAGGTACTCTATACTGTACTTGTGATTGACATGGTTGTTAAGACTGCACCAGACAGCCAGCTCTTTAACATCCTGTCTGTAAGTAGACTCGTCACCATCCTGAATGAGGCCGATGAGTGTGGTGTCGTCTGCAAACTTCAGGAGCTTGACAGAGAGGAGTCCTTTGGAGTGCAGTCATTTGTGTAGAGGGAGAAGAGCAGTGGAGAAAGGACGCAACCCTGGGGGGTGCCAGTGCTGATCGTACGGGTGCTGGATAAGAATTTTCCTAGCTTTTCTAGCTGCTGCCTGTCTGTCAGGAAGCTGGTGATCCACTGACATATGGAGGTGGGCACTGAGAGCTGAGTTAATTTGGGCAGGAGGAGGTTTGGGATGATAGTGTTAAAAGCCGAGCTGAAGTCCACAAACAGGATCCTCACATAAGTCCTGGTCTGTCTAGATGTTGCAGGATGTAATGCAGCCCCGTGTTGACTGTATCATCCACAGACCTGTTTGCTCTGTAGGCAAACTGCATGGGGTCCAGTAAGGGTACAGTGATGTCCTTCAGATAAGCCAAAACCAGTGTAAGTAGACTCGTCACCATCCTGAATGAGGCCGATGAGTGTGGTGTCGTCTGCAAACTTCAGGAGCTTGACAGAGAGGAGTCCTTTGGAGTGCAGTCATTTGTGTAGAGGGAGAAGAGCAGTGGAGAAAGGACGCAACCCTGGGGGGTGCCAGTGCTGATCGTACGGGTGCTGGATAAGAATTTTCCTAGCTTTTCTAGCTGCTGCCTGTCTGTCAGGAAGCTGGTGATCCACTGACATATGGAGGTGGGCACTGAGAGCTGAGTTAATTTGGGCAGGAGGAGGTTTGGGATGATAGTGTTAAAAGCCGAGCTGAAGTCCACAAACAGGATCCTCACATAAGTCCTGGTCTGTCTAGATGTTGCAGGATGTAATGCAGCCCCGTGTTGACTGTATCATCCACAGACCTGTTTGCTCTGTAGGCAAACTGCATGGGGTCCAGTAAGGGTACAGTGATGTCCTTCAGATAAGCCAAAACCAGTTGTTCAAATTATTTCATGGCCACAGATGTTAGAGCCTAGGGTCAGTAGTCATTAAGTCCAGCAATGTAGGTTTTCTTTGGGACGGGGATGATGGTGGAGCGTTTGAAGCATGAGGGGACTTCACACAGCTCCAGTGATCTGTTGAAGATCTGTGTGAAGATGGGGGGGCCAGCTGGTCAGCACAGGTTTTCAGACAGGCTGGTGTCACACAGTCTGAGCCTTAATGCCTTTCTTTTCTTGTTCTTTCTGAAGACCTGACGCACATCATCTTCACTGATCTGGAGTGCTGGAGGGGGGGCTGCAGAAGGAGTGAATGGGGTTTTTTCAAACCTGCAATAAAACTCGTTCAGATCGTCTGCCAGTTGTTGATTTTCCACAGTGCGGGGGGATGGTATCTTGTAATTGGTGATGTCTTTCAGACCTTTCAACACTGAAGCAGGATCACTGGAAAATAACTGGTTCCTTAGCTTTCCAGTATAATTCCTCTTTGCCACTCTGATCTCCTTTTCCAGTGTGTATTTGGCCTGTTTAAACAAGAATCTGTCCTCATTCCTGCGAGCATCTTTGGCCTGACAGAGCTGTCTGAGTTTTGCAGTGAACCATGGTTGTTGTAGGTTAAGTGAGTCCTGGTAGGAATGCACATATCTTCACAGAAACTGATATAAAATGTTACAGTCTCTGTGAGCTCGTCCAGATCGGTGGCAGCAGCTTCAAAAACACTCCAATCAGTGAGATCAAAACAAGCTTGTAAATCCTGCTCTGCTTCATTAGTCCATCTTTGTACAGTCCTTGATACAGGTTTAGCTGATTTCAGTTTCTGCCTGTAGGTCGGTATAAGATGAACTAAACAGTGATCAGAGAGCCCCAAAGCTGCCCGTGAGACGGAGCGTTACCAGTGTGTATTTGGCCTGTTTAAACAAGAATCTGTCCTCATTCCTGCGAGCATCTTTGGCCTGACAGAGCTGTCTGAGTTTTGCAGTGAACCATGGTTGTTGTAGGTTAAGTGAGTCCTGGTAGGAATGCACATATCTTCACAGAAACTGATATAAAATGTTACAGTCTCTGTGAGCTCGTCCAGATCGGTGGCAGCAGCTTCAAAAACACTCCAATCAGTGAGATCAAAACAAGCTTGTAAATCCTGCTCTGCTTCATTAGTCCATCTTTGTACAGTCCTTGATACAGGTTTAGCTGATTTCAGTTTCTGCCTGTAGGTCGGTATAAGATGAACTAAACAGTGATCAGAGAGCCCCAAAGCTGCCCGTGAGACGGAGCGTTATGCATCCTTAATTGTGGTGTAACAGTGATCCAATATATTACTGTCTCTAGTGGGACATGTAACATGCTGTCTGTATTTTGGCAGTTCATGAGCTGAGCTCATGTGCGCTTGCGGAGGAATGTAAACACTCACAAGAATGAACGAGCAAAACTCCTGCGGCGAGTAGAACGGTTTACAGTTTATGAAGAGTGCTTCCAGATCGGGACAGCACATCTTCTTTAACACTGTTACATCTGTACACCACCTTTCGTTGATGTAAAAACATATCCCACCGCCGCGCGATTTCCCCGTTGATTCTGCGTCGCGATCCGCTCTAAACAGCTGAAAGCCCGGCAGATGTAGCGCGTTGTCCAGAATGGCGTCATTCAGCCAGGTTTCTGTGAAACACAGAGCAGCAGAGTGTGAAAAATCCTTATTTGTCCGGGAGAGCAGAAGAAATTTGCGCTGTCTAGCTTCACGAGCACGCCGGCTCTCTTCCCCCGTCTGCGCGTCCATAAGCGTTTGATCAGCGCCGCTGCTCCACCAACTACAACGTTCAGCAAAACGTTCCGAATAATTGGAATCCGGTAGAAGATTCTGTGGTGTGTTCTTGCGAATGTACAGCAGTTCATCCCTGGCAAAACTGATCATGTTTGAGAAACAAAAAAACAGGAAAAAAATTAACAAAAACAGTACAAACACTGGAGAGCCAAGCACTGAGGTGGCCGTCTGCGGTGCCATCTTACTTCAATCATCAGTTTCAAACAAAAGTGTATTAGTGTGGACTATTAGTGTGGACAAGGCCTGTGGCTTCAATCAAAACTATCCGTCTGGAGCAGAAAAATTAAAAAGCTGTGGCTATAACAGCACTGTTTGCTTCACTTCAGTTCATTTTTTCGGTTACAAGGAAGGTTTTATGGCTTTGTGTCTCTCCTGGCTAGATGGCTGATATTATTGCATCTTTATTTTATTGCATGGTTTCAAATGACAATATTAAGGATTTAAAAGAGCACTCATCTGATCTCTGTCACAGCACCACAAACAACAAGCTCCCTTTTCATCATTTTACTGAATGCTCACAAAAATGGAGCAAGGTATTCAACAGAAAAATAACAACTTAAATGAGAATCGTTGGCTTCAGGAAGAACAAGACCAAAATAACAAACAAAAAGTTCTGACTTTATAAAATATGGTGCTCCTTCCTTGCATAAATGAAAAAGTTCACTCCCCGCTTACTGGAAAATAGTTCATTATTACTTTCTCCCGGTGTGTGGCCGAATCTGTTATAACTTTGATTTGTTTAAATAATTTAATTTGGTTGGCACACGTTTTTAAAATTTTATTTATTTATTTATTTATCTGGTACTTTATTAATCTATATTTGTCATGCTTTACTTTCCTCAGTAAATCACACATTTGAAAAATAATTTCATTATAGTTTTTCTGACAGCTGGACTGTTAATTATTAATTGATCTCACTGCCAGTTTAATTTTCTCTTTCAGTCTTCAGTTATTTAGAATTGCTAATTGATTAATTATATTTTATTTCTTATAGTTATTATTATGTTTATATTTCTTGTGTAAATACTTTTATCATTGCTGTTTTAATGTGATATATGAATATAAAGCTTAAACAAAAGATTCATTAATTGAAACATTACTGATATCATTACTACCAAAACTTCAGTTTTCCATACCAATTTCAATACCATAGTAAAAACTACTGTATCTATTTTATTTATAGAGAAACGATTTGAGAGTGCAGAGCTCACACTGAACAAACTCTGGTGTATTGAGCGGATTCTGAATAAACGCCTCTGATTGGCCGTTGTGTTCACGCACTCAACAAACATGTCTGTGATTGGCTACAGTGATCAGTGCTGCAGAAACACACTGTAAATAGAAAGCATTGATGCTCTTCACAGACACACAAACACACACAGGATCGTCTGAAAGCAGCGTCTGTCAGCGGGAACCCAACCGAGCCGCTGCTGCTGAAAGACTGCTATCATTACACTTTAACACTGAAACACAGCTTTCACTATATTAGTGAACACGTGTGAATAGTGAGGACATCTGTGAATAGTGAGGACAGTTTGGACTTTGCAAATACAGTCAAAGCTGTAAATACACAGACATCTTCACTGTTGTGTTGTTCTTGATGTTTCTCTCTTCTTGTGTTCAGATGCCTGTGATCTCACACTGGATCCAAACACAGCACACACTGAACTCATTCTGTCTGATGAGAACAGGAAGATCAGACGTGTGTTTGAGGATCAGCCGTATCCTGATCATCCGGAGATATTTGATGATGCTCCTCAGGTTCTGTGTGTTGAGAGTCTGACTGGACGCTGTTACTGGGAGGCTGAATGGAGAGGAGATTATGCTGCTATATCAGTGTCATATAAAGGAGTCAACAGGAAAGGAGGGAGTGACTGTTTGTTTGGATTCAATGACAAATCCTGGAATCTGTACTGCTCTGATAACAGATTCACTGTCTGGCACAATTATAACAGAACTGATTTACCTGTGGTCCGTTCATCCTCTAATAGAGCAGGAGTGTATCTGGACGTGTCGGCCGGCTCTCTGTCCTTCTACAGCGTCTCTGACACACACACACTCACACACTTACACACACTCACACACTTACCCACATTCAGCACCACATTCACTGAACCCCTCTGTGCTGGGTTTAGAGTTGATTATGGTTCTTCAGTGTCTCTGTGTGATATTAAACGATAGAGAGACTCTCTGTAAATCCTCTTTCTGATGTTCACATGCACACAAACTCATCAAATCTCACATCATTACATTTCTATTAATTCATTTTTAATTAGTTTTTCATTGTCATCCAGAAGTTTTAAATCTAGATCAGACGCATGCTGATCTGAATCTTAAAGAAACAATATGTTTGCTTTAATATTTATATTGTAAACTGATCATCAAATGTAATAAAAGTAAATTGGAGTCATTTAATCATGAAGTGTTACTGAGATCAGCAGAATGAAACACAGAGTGTTCTGTTCTCTATCATAAATAGATGGACGATTAAGCCGATATAGTTGCGTACTCTTTATTGAATACTGCAAAACTCACGGTCAGAAACACTGAGACTCTTAACCAGGAAGTCCACCGGTGTGGCACCGAATACAGTCCGTACTGCAACAGCACTCATTACAACATCCTTTTTCTTTTTTCTTTCTTTCTTTTTTTTCAAATAGATTACAACCTGCAATGCTACTCAAAACATTATGTATAGATTCACATCTACTTTGTATTGTCTAAAACTTCTCCTAAAATAGAATAAAAGTTTTCCTGTCCGCATCATTTAGTGAATCTGTATTTGTAATTGAATTACAAATGAATGGAAACTAATACTTCTTCCTTGTACTTAAACTTATATAACAAAATAAATGGTCCTCTTCAGTTAATAACTCATCACTAAATAGAGTTCCATCTTTACTGTTCAGCTTTTCCCCCTTTTTTTTGTTTTTTTGTTCTTTTTTCCTATAGTTGGGACTTACAAGATGCACACTATAACTGAAGGTAAAAAATATACCAGCTAAACTTTGGAGGCTGTAATAAAGGCAAGCATTAATGGGTTACTGTGTGTAGTCTTTGAGGTAATGAGGTCTAATGACTCTTCTTCCAGACTTTGTTGTAGTAACCACAGGAGTGTCTTTACTTGATTTTAAGCCTGTCACTTTGACTCTGAATTCCTCAGTTGGCTGTTTGATATGTAATTTCTTCACTCCTGTGGCCCTGTCGTTCCGGTGTCTCAGATTCCTCCTTAGAATGTTCCCGGAATCGAGCTGGACGGCATAAGATCTGTAGTCCACATGTTTCACAACTGTGCCTTTTCGCCAAGTACCATTAGGCTCCACTGGCTGGACACGAACTCGGTCTCCTTGTTTTAAGGTATGTAGCTTGACGGTTTCTGCTTTCCATCTGCTCCTGTCGTGTTTGTTCTATTTTTGGTTTTAACAGGCTATCATGCGTTGGCAACAGTGTTCTGGCTCTCCTACTGATCAACCGCTGTGCTGGGCTTGCTTTGATCCCCTGTGATGGTGTGTTTCTATGGTCAAGCATAGCTAGGTACAGATCCTTCCCATCAGCTTTTGCCTTTTGCTGTTTTGCAGTTTTTAACGCCATTTCTGCCATCCCATTGCTCTGCGGGTAGGCTGGTGATGATGTCTTGAGTTTAAATTCCCACTGTCTACTGAACCTATTGAATTCTTCTGATGCGTATTGCGGGCCGTTATCTGAGATAACATCCGGGATACCGTGTCTTGCAAAGTGGGCTTTCAGCTTGTGAATGACAGTGGTGGGTTGTGTGTCAGGTAAATAGTCAAGCTCCCAGAAATTAGAGAGATAATCAACAGTGATCAGGTCATTTCTTTTGTCTAAAATTAACATTTCTGTTCCTACCTTAGACCATGGGTTGCTGGGAAGCTCATGAGGCCACAAAGTCTCCTTCTGCTGTTTCTCATCCATTGCCCTGCAGATGTCACACTTTTCTATGAATGTCTTTATTTGTTCATTCATCCCCAAGCTTAAGCATCCCTCTATGCCCAAATGTGACGAGGAATTCGCTGAACTATGTCACCTCTGAGTGTGTTTGGTATTACAACTCTCTCCCCCCTGAAGACAATTCCACTCTGCACGCTCAGTTCCTCTTGAAAAGAATGGTAATGTGCAATGTCACTTTGCATGTCTTTCTTGTTCATTGGCCACCCTTCCTGGATTAATTTGATCAATGTCTGTAATTTTCTGTCTTTGCTTGTTTCCTCTCTGATGGCCTGCATTCTTTCCTCTGCTATATGGACCTATATTCCTCTGCTGGACCATGTTTATGCTTTCAATCGCCATTTCTACTGAACCCTCTGATGCATATTCAGGTAAGTATGAACGGCGCAGTGTGTCGGCTAGTAACATGTCCTTCCCTGGGATGTACTTAACTTCGATGTCATATCTTTTCAGTCTAAGTAACATTCTTTGCAGGCGTTTTGGGGTGTTCAGCAGTGGTTTCCTAACTATATTTTCTAGTGGTTTATGGTCGGAGTGAACCGTTACTTTGTGCCCATATGTATACTGATGGAATTTTTCCATACCGTAGATGATGGCCAAACATTCCTTTTCTATCTGGGCATAACCCCTTTCTATCTGAGTTAGTGCCCTGCTTCCATACGCAATTGTTGCCCCCTCCTGAAGTAAAGCGGCTCCTAAGTCCGCCTCAGACACGTTACACTGAAGTGTCAGTGGTTCATCTAGGTTGTAATATTTTAGTATTGGCGCTTTGGTGATGGCATCTTTGAACCGTGTGAATGCTCTCTCATGTGCATCTGACCATTCCCAGATTGTGTCTTTATGGGTTAGCTGCCTCAGTGTCTCACATCCATCTGACAGGTGATCACAGAATTTTGAGAGATAGTTTATCATGCCGAGGAATCTTTGTACGCCCTTGACATCTGTTGGGCGTGGCATATCTCTGACCGCTCTTGCCTTCTCAGGGTCGACTCTGAGCCCGTCTGCAGTAAGTAAATGTCCAATGTAAGGAACCTTGTTTCTTCTCAGTTGAAACTTTTCTGCATTCGTTTGATGTTCTTTTCTCTACATCTGTTCAACACTGCTCTCAGTTTGTCGTCATGGTCCTGGTTTGCTCTTTCTAAGTTTCATCCTCTCCAGTGATCAGGATGTCATTGGCGATGATATAGATACCCTGCAATCCTTCCAGAGCTTGATTGAGTTTTCTCTGAAACACCTCTGGCGTGGGACCGATGCCCATTGGCATCCTCAGCCATCTGTACCTGCCATACGGTGTGACGAATGTGGTCATGTAACTTGATTCCTCATCCAGAGTCACATGCCAAAATCAGTTTTTGACGTCTCACACACAGTGAAGACTTTTGCTCTTGATAAATCTGGCAATATGTCGTCTATTGTTGGCAATGGGAAGTGACATCTTTTCAGAGCTCTGTTGAGTGGTCTTGGGCCTATGCATATCCTAAGGTTTCCTGATGGCTTCCTGATAATGACAAGACTGCTAATCCATTCTGTGCTACAGTCTACTGGTGTGATGATCCCTCTTTGTTGAAGATCACTCAGCTCTGCTTTTAGTGGTGCCATCATCACAACAGGGACCCTTCTCTTTGGAAGTTTCACTGGAGTTACTTTTGGGTCTGTTTCGATCTTATATGCACCCTCCAAACAACCATCTCCCTGGAACACATCAGCATAGTCTTTTTTGATATTATCCATGCTCCACTTTTCAACTTTTTCAGTCTCCTCTGTGACAATGCTGTCCACAGCCATGATGTTTTCATACTGGACTTTCACTAGGTTCATGGCTTGTACTGCTCTGCTGCACAGTAGTGGCACTGCAGACCCCTCATCAACAACCATGAATTCTACTCTGTACAATTTCTTGTTTCTAGGGTTTCTCAGTTTGACTTTACATTTTCCCACTGGCTGTAGTGTGCTTTTATTGTACATCTCCAGCACTTTCTAAGTCTTTTCAATTTGTGTGGCTGGGTTTAACAAGTTGACAGGTATTATATTACAACTAGCTCCACAATCTAACTGAAACTTCACCTGTTCTTTTCCTAGGAGCATGGCAGCAAAAAGTTTTGAGGGCGGTCTCTGTTTATCCTCCATCACTGTGTTTACTGTCTCTACTGTTACACACAAGATGTCTTCATAACTTTCCTCATCTGACTCTGTGACAGCATGAACTGTTTTTCCTTTCTGCATTTTAGTTCTGCACATTGCAGCAAAAAGGTTGTCTTTTCCACAGTTTTTGCATTTTTTCCCATATGCATGACATTTCTTTTTATTTCTGTCAGGAATCTTCCCACAAAACTTACAGTTTACTGTGCTCTTACCATCCTCTTTTCTCACTGCATGTTTTACTGCAAGCACTTCCTCTACCACTCGCCCTTCAATTGTTCTGTTGTTTTCTCTCGACAAATCTGTTGCTCTGCAGATTTGCAAACATTTTTCCAAAGTCAAATCCTGCTCCCTCAGAAGTCTCTCCCTCAAAACAGAGCTGGTTATGCCGCAAACAATTCTATCGCGGATGAGAGAGTCTTTGATCTGGCCGAAATTGCACGTACTGGCGAGCATTCTTAAGTGTGTTACATATTTGTCAATGTTCTTATCGGAACTCTGATTCCTGACAAAAAACTGTACCTTTCGACTGTCTCATTCACTTTTGGACTACAGTGACCATCCAAGGCAATCATTAATCGGTCTACAGTCCGATCCGGTGACGAGGAGGGGATTAGGGTCTCGCACAGCTCTCTTCCCGTTTCCTCAGTGAGATAGCTGAAAACTTTCAGTTTCACGTCTTCGCCGGCATCCGCCAAAGTGAGATCCATATACAGCGTGAACTCTTCTTTCCACGTTTTCCATGATTTTGCCAGATTAGTTGAGTCCAAGCAAAGGGTTGGTGGCGGTCTCAGTCCCAGTGAATTTTCCATCCGCCCTGCGCCTGAACTCTCCGCTCTCTCAACCATACTACGCAGCCGGTCTCTCATGTTGTGTTCGCTTAATCTCTGTGCTCCCCCTCTTCAAAGAAGCACCGCTACCACCATGTTTCATTCTATTCTCTATCATAAATAGATGGACGATTAACGCCGATATAGTTGCATACTCTTTATTGAACACTGCAAAACCCACGGTTAGTAACACTGAGACTGTCAAACAGGAAGTCCGAATACAGTCCGTACTGCAACAGCACTCATTACAACACAGAGGCTGAATTGACTCAGAATGAATCCGTCTCCTGATAGTGTGCTTTATTTTTCTTTCTGCGCTGCATAAAACAGCATATTTCTGCAGGAACACAGTTCTGTATGTTCCTGTAATTGTCAAAATCAATGTACAGCACGTTTTATAATGGATGTTCTGGAGAAATTTGTGAGGATCAGTGGTGTTTATGTACATATGGGCATCAGACACTCCAAACTCAGACACGATCTTCAAGGTTAGATTATTGTAATGCTTTATTGGGAGGTTGTTCTGCACGCTTAATAAACAAACTCCTGCTGGTCCAAAATGTGGCAGCTAGAGTTCTTACTAGAACCAGGAAGTATGACCATATTAGCCCGGTTCTGTCAACACTGCACTGGCTCCCTATTAAACATCCTATAGATTTAAAAATCTTGTTTATTACTTATAAAACCCTGAGTGGTTTAGCACCACCGTATTTAAATGAGCTCTTATTGCATTATAGTCCTCCATGGCCACTGCATTCTCAAAACTCTGACAATTTGATAATGCCTAGAATATCAAAATCAACTGCGGGGTGGTCAATCCTTTTCCTATTTAGCGCCCAAACTCGGAATAATCTACCAAACATTATTCGGGAGGCAGACACACTCTGTCAGTTTAAATCTAGATTAAAGACCCATCTCTTTAACCTGGCTTACAAATAACACACACATTTTTAATATTCAGATCCGTTAAAGGATTTTTAGGCTGCATTAATTAGGACATCCGGAACCGGGAACCCTTCCCATAACACCTGATGTACTTGCTACATCGTTAGAAGAATGGCATCCACGCTAATATTAGTCTGTTTCTTTCTTATTCCGAGGTCACTGTAGCCACCAGATCCAGTCTGTATCCAGATCAGATGGTGGATCAGCACCTAGAGAGGACCTCTACAGCCCTGAATGTCAGCGGAGACCAGGACAACTAGATGTGCCCCAGAGACAGATCCCCATTTAAGACCTTGTCTCCTAGATGGCCACCGGGACAAGACCACAGGAATCAGTTGAGTCCTCTGCACAATCTGACTTTGCTGCAGCCTGGAACTGAACTGCTGGTTTCATCTGGCCAGAGGAGAACTGGCCCCCCCAATGAGCCTGGTTTCTCCCAAGGTTTTTTCTTCATTCTGTCACCGATGGAGTTTTGGTTCCTTGCCGCTGTCGCCTCTGGCTTGCGTAGTTGGGGACACTTAATATCCAGCGATATCGTCAACTTGATTGCACAGATACTATTTAGACTGAACTGAGCTGGATAGTAGTGTTTACTATTGTCATTTTCCGTTATTGACATACTATTTTCCTATTTAATACTGTAAAGTTGCTTTGACACAATATGTATTGTTAAAAGTGCTTATTATATAAATAAAAGTGCTTATTATATAAATAAAGGTGACTTGACTTGAGAAAAGAGTGGCACCACCCCTGGAGGGATGAAGACCATTTCTTTTCAACGGGTCAGGTCTGCCCAAAAACTTGTCCAATTGTCTATAAAGCCTATGTTATTCTGCGGGCACCACTTAGACATCCAGCCATTTAGTGATTACAGTCTGCTATGTATCTCATCACCACAGTAAGCAGGGAGGGGACCAGAGTATATTACAGTGTCTGACATCGTACTTGCAAGTTCACATGCCTCTTTAATGTTAATTTTAGTGATCTCCGACTAGCGAAGTCGAACATCATTAGTCCCAACGTGGATAACAATCTTACTGAATTTACGTTTAGCATTAGCCAGCACTTTTGAATTTGCTAAGATGTCAGGTGCTCTGGCTCCCGGTAAACATTGGACTATGGTGGCTGGTGTCTCTATTTTCACGTTCCGTACAATAGAATCGCCAGTAACTAGAGCACTTTGATCAGGTTTCTCAGTGGGTGTGTTACTGAGTGGCGAGAACCTGTTTAATGTTTTGATCGGAACGAAAGAGCGGTGTTTTGACCCGCGACTATGCCATCTCACAGTCACCCAGTCGCCCTGCTGCGAGGGCTCTGTAACCGGAACCGAACGATGTACAGGACTCCCTGAGCTAGTCGCATCCAAAGCTGTATCTTCAGCCCTCACATTCTTACTGTCCTCAATTAAAGTTTGGATGTGTGTCTCTAATTCTGAAATCTTCTCTGTCAGCCTAACTATTTCCCTGCATTTACCACATGTGAATCCCTCGCCACTGACAGAGAGAGATAAACTATACATGCGGCAAGCGGTGCAAACAACAATAGCAGGAGAAGTAGCCATTACTCATCGTGATTGATGAATGATTCCGACGTACCACTTTTGATTGATGAACTGAAAAATGCAGCGAGAGAAAAAGGAAATGGTAATAGACACGAATAGAAGCACGAATGACAAGCTAACCGGCTAACGAATGCTAACGCGCTGCACTCGCGTTCTAAAATTAAAAGTCTAAAATTAAAACTATCAAATTAGTCAGATTAGTTTTATAGAAAATGTTGGACATATGGTGGGAATTAAGTTATATTTTATCACTTTAAACAACAACAGAGTGATAGTAAGATAGAGATTCAACAGAAAAGCGAAGCTACATGGAGTTACAATCGCAAACCACTCAGCAGCACGGCACGGGATATTTGTTCATACTGTGTGCGTACATTTTGAAATTAAGTAACTAAATACTCTTCATACGTCTGTTGGATTGAATTACTGTAACGCTATATTGCCATACTAAATGTTCGCTCATTATTTTGAAGTACTTAGTGTGCACGTAAGCTCAATCGCACATTCATTCTAGCATAAAACACGATAAATAAGACTCTAAATGTTTGAATATTATGATGAAATATTTAACATTGCTTTATCAGATAATTGATTTAAAGTAAATATGTATATAAACTTGAAGCAATTTATATCTGCTGGATTTATATATGTTCTTATCTTTATACTGTTGCATTGTTACTTTGTATCGTTCAACTATTACTGTTCAACTATTTTCTGTCTTGTAAATGTATCTATATTCATTATTGTTGTTATTGTTCATTTATAAAACCACACTCATACTGATGTATGGTTCAAATGGGAACAGTAAAGGAGTTTATTGTGGACATGGACCGAGTGATTTATTGTTCTGTCTGGACAATCTGTACACAGTAAATTCCCGAGTGTTAAATGAACACTGCTCGGAGCATATATGGTCCCACTCTAAAAGAGTGTTAAAGTAACACTGAAGCAGTGTTAAAGTTAATGAGATAATTATGTGATTAATTTAGTGCTGATTGATCATTAGTGATGAACAGCTGCTGTTAACAAGCAGAATCACTGAAGAAAAGAGAAACACAAGAACTACAACTGACTTCAGCCACAGACTTAGATGAAATCAACTGAAATAAAAGACATTAAATCTCTCAAGATTTCAGCAGATGATAATTGAACAACTCCACGAACAGCATCACCAGCTTCACGCATTACTAACCAGTTAGACTTTGTTTCTGGAGTATCTAAAACAGAAGTTCTTTATTGAGAATTAAGGTTTAGATTATTTTTTTCAACTTACCGTTTTGGTGTTTAGCGTTTGCTTTAGTTGTCTCTTGACCCTTGGCTTGTTAGGAATTAGTTTCTCTTTTGCTGTAGCAATAGTGATTGTGAAACACATATGTGATGGTAAGAAACTTGTGATAAAGCCATTTTGTGCGTGTGAGTGTTTAATTGCATTTTATCTAAATCTACAGTGTTTTTATGAATTTTGTATTATTGCAGGTCTACGATATGAGACAATGGACAATGTAAGCTAAATGAACTATTTCTAGAAATATGGTTCATAGAGAGGTTTAAACTCTGGCTCTCATAGACATGAAGAATCAGCATGTGAATCTCAGCGATGGTAACTAAATATTCTGATCATTTTGACATGTTTTTTTGAATGTCACAAAACAAGGCAGTAAAAAGTCACAACAAAAATAAAAGCAAATAGTAAGAGTAAAAGAAAATCCTAAAACAATGCAGCTGCATAATATATTCATGACGCAATGCATGCTGGGAGCCATGTATGAGTTATGATTTGTGCACCCAGAATGCACTGCAACATGAATCTGTCTGATGATCATCACCATTGTTGAGATTCATATGCTGATTCTTGATGTCTGCGTGTCTAAACAGAACAGATGTTCTAAACTGGTGTGCAAAGTGTTTTTAAAGTTCTTCGTATTTCTTTGAAATTCAGTTGTGATCGATAACATAATCTATATCACACATTACCAATGATGACATCCATGAATCAGGCCATGCATGACATCTACAACCGTATCAAACAAAAGCCGATATAACCTGATCACTTTATCTCTTGATTTTTTTTAACGTAATCAATGTGTTTCATAAACACAGTTACAACAACCAGATAAATACTTATGTTAGAAAGTCAAGGGTCAAGAGCCCAACTAAAGCAAATGCTTATCTCCACAGCGGTGACTTCAAATTGTATTATTTTCAATAAACATTAACATCTAAATCTCTGTTAATTCTTAATAAGAAATTTTTTGATGCATGACAAAAAAAAGTCAAACTGGTTAGTAATGCATGAAGCTGGTGATGCTATTCGTGGATTTGTTTAATTATCTTCTGCTGAGATCTTGAGAGATTTAATGTCTTTTATTTCAGTTGATTTCATCTAAGTCTGTGGCTGAAGTCAGATGTAGTTCTTGTGTTTCTCTTTTCTTCAGTGATTCTGCTTGTTAACAGCAGCTGTTCATCACTAATGCTCAATCAGCACTTAATTAATCACATAATTATCTCATTAACTTTAACAATGCTTCAGTGTTACTTTAACACTCTTTTAGAGTGGGACCATATATGCTCCAAGTGGTGTTAATTTAACGCTCGGGAATTTACTGTGTAGCGGTTGCCACATAAACTTCCACACAAATTTTGGTCCTTCGAGTCAGAGCAGACAGCTACTACAGCATCACTATGTCCAGAACAGAAAGACAGACTATGCCAGAGTTACCAGTCGTTCGACCACGTCGACATGTCATTCCGCCATGGTGCCTAGATGACTTCTTGGTTGATTATACAGTACAACGTCAGTCATTTTGTTCGGATGATGTGCAGCCTGCAAAAGGTGCCACTGGACCTGCGTTAGGTGAAAAACTTATGTCTGAGTTCATAAAGTCTTGAAAGTGGACCAGAACCAACAAAAGGTGCAAGCACTAGATCAAGTGAACGGAGCTCATTCATGGAGAAATATCAAGGCTTACCACAGCCACAGCCTTGGACTCAGACTTTTCCAGTTCAAATGGTTAAAGCAGATAAGAGAGTTGCCACCTCAAGCCCATATACAGCAGCCACTGAGGGCAGGTCAGTACTGCCTAGAGATCAATACGATCTTCCTTAGCCAATAAGGGCACTGCCTGTAGATTCAAGAGGAGACCCTCTGTGTTCTCATTTAGTCATTACATTACATTTACATTACATTTAGTCATTTTGCAGACGCTTTTATCCAAAGTGACTTACAATTGGGGAACACATAAAGCGATTCTTCTTAAAGAGGCAAACAGACACAGGAAGTGCTTGTAATACCAAGTTTTAGGTATTGCTCAAATAAGTACAAGCTTGAAAGGGAAGGAATAAATAAAGAGAAAGACAACGTTTTTTTTTTACATTTAGGATCAATTCAAGTAGAGTTGAAAGAGATGAGTGCTTGAAAATTGTCAGGGATTCAGCATTCCGGATAGGGGTGGGAAGATCGTTCCACCAGCCAGGAATGGTGAACGAGAATGTTCTGGAAAATGATTTTGAGCCTCTCTGTGACGGTACCACGAGGCGTCGCTCACTAGTGGATCTCAGACTTCTGGAGGGGATGTAGATTCGTAATAGTGAGTGGAAGTAGGCGGGTGCTGAGCCTGTGGCTGTTCTATATGCAAGCATCAATGTCTTGAACTTAATGTGAGCTGCAACAGGTAGCCAGTGCAAGGAGATAAAGAGAGGTGTAACATGGGCTCTTTTGGGCTCGTTGAAGACCAGTCGTGCCGCTGCATTCTGAATCATTTGTAGAGGTTTGATTGTGCTTGATGGAAGTCCAGCCAGAAGAGCATTGCAGTAGTCCAGCCTAGAAATGACAAGGGCCTGGACAGAAGATGTGCAACATGCTCCGTTAGAAAGGGCCTGATCTTTCTGATGTTGTGCAATGCAAACCTACAAGATCGAGCGGTCTTTGCAATGTGGTCTTTGAAGGTCAGCTGGTCATCAAAGGTTACACCAAGACTTCTGACTGAAGTTGATGGGGTAATTGTAGAAGAACCTAGCTGGATGGAGAAATCATGCTGTAGAGTTGGAATGGCAGGGAAGACAAGAAGCTTAGTCTTTGCCAGGTTGAGCTGAAGGTGATGTTCTTTCATCCATGCCGAGATGTCCGCCAGGCAGCCTGAGATCTGTGCAGCTACCATTGGATCATCTGGTTTAAATGAGAGATAGAGCTGTGTGTCATCAGCATAGCAATGGTAGGGACCCAGTGATGTAGTGTATATGGAGAAGAGGAGGGGTCCAAAAACTGATCCCTGAGGAACCCCAGTGACCAGTTGATGTACTTTGGATACCTCCCCTCCCCAAGACACCCTGAAAGACCTACCAGTGAGATAGGATTCAAACCAGCGAAGTGGAATCCCTGTGATGCCTAGTGAAGAGAGGGCAGACAGGAGGATCTGATGATTTACAGTGTCAAAAGCAGCAGATAGATCCAGCAGAATAAGAACTGATGATTTGGAATCAGCTTTTGCAATCCGCAAGGCTTCCATGACTGACAGTAACGCAGTCTCAGTTGAATGGCCACTCCTGAAGCCTTACTGGTTAACGTCCAGTTTGTTGTTCTGTGAAAGAAACAATGATACCTGGTTGAAAACAACTCTTTCGAGGCTTTTCACTATGAATGGAAGGAGAGAGACAGGTCTGTAGCTATCTGTAAGTGAAGTGTTTAATGTAGGTTTTTTGAGAAGTGGGGTTACCCGAGTCTGTTTGAATGCAGTGGGGAAGGTGCCTGTGAGGAAAGATGTGTTGATGATGTGTGTGAGTGCTTGTAAAAGTATAGGAGAGATTGCTTGGAGAAGGTGTGAGGGGATTGGGGATAGATGGCATGTTGTAGGATGGCTGGAGAGGAGATGTTTTGATACTTCAGGGGACAGAAGGAGAAGATGGGAGTTTTAGCAGTGGGTGTGGTTGGTTTGAAGTCCTGTGTGGGGGGGGGGGGGGG
>NW_015506281.1:191702-212362 GCF_001515645.1 Sinocyclocheilus grahami
GAGGGGGACAGAGGAGAGAATTTAATGTTTTGAAGAGATTACATGTGTCTGGTGCACTGTTGATCTTGTTGTGGAAGTATGAAGATTTGGCATTATGTACTTCAGCAGAGAAAGATGAAAGCAAAGACTGATACATACTCCGGTATGACGAATCTTTGGATTTGCGCCATTTTCTCTCTGCTGCCCTGAGTTTGGTCCGATGCTCACAAAGAACATCGGATAACCAGGGGTTAGGAGGGGCAGCCCGTGCTGGCCTGGAGGAGAGAGGACAAATATCATCTAGACAAGAGGTTAAAGTAGAGCATAAAGTGTCAGTTGCTGCATTCACATCCAGAGATGAGAAATGGGTAGGTGAGGGAAGAGAGGAGGATACAACAGAGGAAAGATGGGAGGGGGAAAGGGAGCGTAGGTTTCATCTAAAAGTAACCGGTATAGGGGTTGGGGGCACACAGGTAGTAAAATGTAGTTTAAATGTAATGAAGAAATGGTCAGAGATATGTAGGGGTTCTACCAAAATGTTGTCTGCAATACAATTGCGTGTGTAAATTAAGCCAAGTTGGTTGCCTGATTTGTGCGTGCTTGTAGTGGTAAGGCGTTTGAGATCAAATGAAGCAAGGAGTGAATGGAAGTCTAGCATAAGGCTTGTCCAGATGAATGTTGAAGTCGCCAAAGACTAAAAGTGAACTGACATCCTTCGGGAATGAGGACAGCAGCCCATCCATCTCCTCTAGGAAGGTGGCGGTAAATTACCACAACCTGGAGTTTTATAGGAGCTGTTACAGTAATCGCATGAGATTCAAATGAGTTATAATTGCATAGGGGAGAGTGGGTTGAGTATTAATAAATATATTAATTTTTTTATTTATTTAGTTTTTATTTAACATTCTAATCTTGTCTGTTAACAGTTAAGCAATTATCTAGCGTCTGATATCTGTCAGGAAAATTAACCGAAATGCACAGCCCTAATACTACTATTATTATTATTATCATCTCATCATCATCATCATGGCTGCTGCTTATATTTCCAAATACCCAATACCTGCAGTACTCCAAATTTGATGCAAGGAAAAGTGCGTATGTCTGCGCAGAACCTGATGTGGCTCTAAGCACTTTTCCACTCTGAGATCAAATTTGTCCGTATACATGCTTTATAAATGACGCCTAGGGAAACTCCCTGGATGGATGGTCAGTGCATCACAAGGCTCACAGATTTTAAAAAGTAATTTTTATTGAAATTTCATATAGCATGAAGTGAAAATGTTTACTTCAGCACAATCAATGGCACAGTTTAACTCCATGTGGCTCAACATACCCTTTCCCTAGGCTCAACTTATAACCCTCAATAGGGGCAAGTTGAGCCAAGAGACCACTTTTTTTTTGGAAACCCATATTTTGAAAGCAGATTATTTTAGATCCAAAGTGATTATTCCCAAGGATGCACCACATCCTGAAATATATGTACATATTTAAGTTGGACCCGTTATTGTCATGTGCTCGCTTAAAATACACTGTAAGTAAAAACTGACTCAACTCACCCCGCTCTCCCCTATTTGTCCATTCAAGCTCCGAGAGAAGTGTAGCGTCTGCGTAGAATCATGCATGATCTTTGGGTGTTTATGGCTTAAGAGACCCCTTTTAGCCTTTTGACATTTGCATATAAATTACAGTTCTGGTCAGAGACTTTACGTTTGTATAGGGGTTTTAAATTGCCAAATGGTTCCTCGCCGTCAAGGAGATTCTGACCAGCCCCCACTATCATCACCCCCATCTGACTTCAAACACGGTCCCAAAGAGCTGTAAATGACCCTGATGGGCCTGGCTGGCCAAGTAAACTAACACACACACACACACACACACACAAATACACACACACATAAAGACCGTTACTCTATTATACTCTACAAATATATCTGGTATATTGCATGTGTTGTTTGTACGTTTCCCTATTAGATTAGCTGAGTTACCACTCGTTATTTGTATTAGTTAAAGCCATAAAACACTGAAATTCAGGTGTATTCTCCCGCTCAAAATTCATGCCTCTGATTGCCAAGTCCAAACGGATAGGAAATCTTAAAAGCGATTAGCCCCGAATAAACTTTGCTCAGAAACTCTTCTTCGTTTGAGACAACACCTTTCTAAGACCCTCAAGATCTTCCTCTTGAGTTTTATTTTCCGGCAGTTTTTATCTTCAAGTAACGTTAGTCACTGTGGACTTTTCCTTCTTCAGAAGAACCAGAAGTAAAAACTTCCAGCTGACTCCTCACGAACTCATCAAAAGACCTCCGTTATCTACCGCATCCGGACTCTTCTTCAGCAATCGAAACCAATGCAAGTAACCGCTTAAAATTATTTAGATGCGTGTTTAAGTTTCAGTCACTTTTTAAGGTGATTTTTGGATTCTCTGATGATTTTCAAAGGTTGTGGTTAAGTGATGTGAAATACTGCCATTCTTTTCTATTCTCTCTCTTTTCCTTACTTTGTTTCATTCTGTGTGTATATGTTTTAGTTAGTTATATGTTAGATATAGTTTCATTGATTAAATCCCTTATATTCACAACGGATTGTCTCTGTTTGCTGCTCACAATTCGAAGTCAATGAATGTGTGAACCCTTGCTACATTTTGCTAAATTACTACTAGCACTGCACAAAGAAGGAGAGTTTATTCTTCCGTGGCCAGGAAAATAATAGTTCCTTGAATTAATAAATGATTATATTGTCTGCTCGGTGGACGGACAGATCAAATAATTGTAATATTGATTCTGCTACAGTTAATTCGAAGATATAATCTAAATATTTATTATGAATCATAACCAGTTATAATTCGTCATAAATATTCCCCTTTTTAGAGCTAATAAATAATAAAAACCCTTACAGAAGCGAGTGAACACGCTTCGGGTCCGAGCATTGTTAGACTCGACGCGGCTCTCAGTGACACACAGCTTTGAAAAAACATGTGTACACCTCTCTTCCAGATGTGAGATCTGTAAATAGTGTGCAGCTGAATAGTTTCAGATTTCCGCCTTGTAAACGCCCCCTAATTAATATTATTAGCATATAATAGAGCACCAGTCAATGCCTAAATCCTTTACTTGAGAATGAGGAGCGGCAGAATTGCTTAGATTTGCAAATACTTGCAGTGCTCTGATTCTGCCACAAGGAGAAGTGTGTACGTCTGCTCAGACCCTGATGTGCTGCTAAGCACTTTTACACATCAAAGGTGTTTTTATAAATCTGAACTCTGGTGTGGATTTAGCAGATGCACACTCGGAGATCAAATCTGTGCGTACGCATGTTTTATAAATGAGGCCCCAGTACTCTGTATTACACACCCATACTGAACTCAACTATGTGACGAAACAAAGAATAGGAACAGGAAATACAATTCATCCAACAATAAAAAGAGAGAATGAAAATATTTTATTTTTTAAAATATAGTATTAAATAGCTGAAATTGACAATCAGGATAACAACCATGCAATTATTTATCTTATGCTTTATCCATACAGAGTTTGACATTACATTCATTAGTTTTTCTCCTGGAGTAACCTGAGCTTCAGTGTGTTCATGGATCACGCTTCGCAGGGTTCAGTCTGTCTCTCTCACGCATGCAAACAATAACCCTTGTGTTTATTACTATTACTTATTGAGATGTTTTTCAATTATTTTAACAATGTATTAACAAAGGCATTTCATTGTCGAATCTTTAACTTCTTAAGAACGAGTCAGATGTGACCACAGTAACCCAAATAGATTTTGACTAATTCCACACAGAAATAGTTCATGAAAAGTGAAAGTGCAGAAACTCTATAAATACTCGACAGACCGAGAGACGGGAAGTACAGAGATGATGATGATGTCACCAGTGCAGCAGCTGCAGCGTCGTCATGGTAACAGCCAATAGGAGCAGCTGCAGACAGACAGGTGACCAGACTCTGGATCCAGCAGCTGCAGACACACACAGATGTTGAGATGTTGAGACGTGAGCTCTGTATCAGCAGATGAACAGTTACAGAAGAGCAGTGGACTGACAGAAATCAAGTGAATTCACAGCTGATTTCAACACCTACAGGACTGGTCTCAGTCTCTTTTTCTCTAGCAGTGGTTTTATTTGTTCAAACCTATTATATATTAAAGACTTGAAAACTTTAAAATTAAAATAAAAGCAGAACATATCAAATAAAATCTAATTCAAAATATTCACAAAAATGGTAATAGTATAGTAAAAATAACACTGCTTTATAATAGAAATGGATTTAAACTGAATTTGAAGGCTGAACTGTTCTCAGGACAAAAGTATTTTGCAAAAAAGTTGTGTTTTAAATGTTTATACAACGTATTAGAATATTAGTGGTTCTGTATTTCTGTCATTTTGTTTTTGCTGTTTTCTGCTCTGTGATTGTGTTCCTGTTAGTATTTTGCTGAAAGCTCTGTTTAATGCTTGCTATTGCTAGTGTGTGTTGAGGAACAGCATCACGTATGAAGATTTTTTTTTTTGCAGGCCAGACTTTAGTGGTTTGTTCATTTTCTATAGAGAGATTGATTTCACTGGAGTCAGAATTGTGACAACTAGCCCCGGTCTCTCCTCTCCTGATCTCTCAGAAGCGCCGTGTGTCTCTGGTACCTGTGGTGGCGGCGGTGCCGGTCTGGGCTGACGGTGCTTTAGTGCTGCTGCTAGCTGTAGCGGTGGTGCTGACGGTGCTTTCTGTGACGCTGGAGTTCCTGCCCCCCGTCAGACCGATCTGCAGCGTGTCCAGATCCACCTGCAGCTGAAGCCTGATCCACTCCTGTATCTGTGCTGTGCTTTCATACGTCTTCAGATCAGCCACATTCACACCCAGCAGATTCTTCACCTCAGACACGATCAGCACCTGCACACACACACACACACACACACAGCAGCAGCATCAGGATTGCAAATGAGGCCGAGCAGACAATGAGCTGAAGAGAAAAACCCACACAGCCACGAACACCACTGAAACAGATTGAGTTCTGTTCTCCTTGTGCATGTGTAAATGTACAATTGAGCAGCACTATTTATCTGTTTTAATTGTGCCTTTAATTCAATTTCTTATCAGCGTTTCATCATCAGACATGAATGACTGACAGGAGACTCACGTTGATGACGCTCTGCTTCAGATTCATGAATGTGAGCACGTCCATATTCACAGTGGAGTTCACAAGAGTACGAATGAACGTCACATCAGCACCGCCTGCAGACACACACACACACACACACACACACACACACACACACAGAAGATCAGCCTGACAGCAGCAGTGTGATGTATGTATGTGTGTGAGCGTGAATCAGTGTGTGTGTGTTGTTACCGAGGTAGTTCTGCAGCAGCTGGTATGTTGTGATGCTGACGGGGTTTGTACTGCGTGTGTTTGTTGTGTTGAACGCATTCTGAGCGATACTGAACAGAATCGACTTCTTCTCTGAGCTGCAGCTGGTCAGAGAGAGAGCAGAAGCTCGCCTGCAAACACACGTTTAGTTACTAAATCTTAAAAAACACACAAACTCATCTAAATGGAGACATTGCACTGACTTCTACTGTTCCCATATAGAGCTAGTTATACTGTAAATATTATAACCTAACTCTGACAGAAAACCTGCATTTTTTAAAACTAAAACGTTATTTACTTTTTGAGAGGTTTTGTCCAATTTAATTCAATTATGGGTACAAATTAGTCCCCACAATATGGTTAAATAAGCACAAACACACACTCAAACTATGGAAGAAAAATAAAGACAAATGTCTTTGAAACAAAAAAGCATGTTGAGGTGCATTAACTGAAAGAGTAATGCATTGCATTTACAGTGCTTGCATTTGAAGACCTTTTAATGCCTATTTTAAGGATTTGCATTTTTATGGACTGAAATCCAACATGGCTGTATATTTAAGCTGTGAATATTTGAATTCAAAACATTTCAAACGCATTTTCATCATCATCAATAATCCATATTCACCTTCCAGAGTTCACGAACAAAATATTCAATCAGTTTAAAAATACGATGTATAATATTCAACAGGCAATTTTCGGTCCATGATTGTAAAGCGCTTTGGGTGTACAGCAATACACAATAAAGCATATATAAAAACATCATTCATTCATTCATTTTATTTCACTTTACAAATTCCCTTCCACGAATTCAGTGGCTCAAATTCAGCATTGCACATCCGGGAGCTGCAGGAATAGCTGTAGAGTAGCAATGCATGATCTCCAGCTGCTGTCAGTGGCTCTCCTGCAGGTGGCACAAGCGTGTTGAAGAAGACCAAAGCAACAGGTAGAGCAAGTCATTCATTCACAAAAACTGATTTGCAGCAGTTGAGCAAGTAGAACTTATTATCAGGGCCGGTATGTAAATGTGGAAAAGCTGATTGTGTTTACGTTTAATTCATGTAGCCACATGTAAGCAGCTTTCTCTACCGCAAATGAGATTATAATGCTATTTTACCCAACGCTAATGTACAGACCTAACATTATATCTGAGGAAGACATATAGTCCAGGTGATATGTGCAAAATTTGAGGTGACATGTTCACTTTTCCATAAAAGCATGAAACTTGGTACAATTGTACAGGTTAGGGCCTTGAACATTTTGTGTGTGTGTGTGTGAGAGAGAGAGAAAGAGAGAGAGAGTGTGTGTGTGAGAGTGAGTGTGTGTGTGTGTGTGTGTGAGTGAGTGAGTGAGTGAGTGAGTGTGTGAGTGAGTGAGTGAGAGTGTGTGTGAGTGAGTGAGTGAGTGTGTGTGTGTGAGTGAGTGAGTTTAAATGATCTTTGCCAGCGTTCAGGACTGCAGCTCTCTTCGCAGGAACCTGACGGAGCGCTAGCGGCTCTTAATGAGAACATAATAACAGACCCGCATATCTCTACTCTAGCGGTACTCAATACAGAAACTACACCTCGTCAACTATCGACCAATAATGTAAGAGTCTCACTTCTTCACCTCAGAAAAACCCAAAATGCCCAGCACTGGATGGGCTTGAAACTACAGGGAAAATTAGCACTTCTCCAATCGGCTGACCACTCAGTATCCCACTCTGTTCTGACAAACTTTTCAATCTCAGAGGATGTTCTAATTTTTATGATTAAAGCTCGACTACAATGTCTCCCAACTATATACAATCTGTCAATATGGTACCCGTCAAATTACAACTCCTACTGTCTGTTACATCAAAATCAACAGGAAAATGAAACGGTTGCCCACATCTTAAATGGATGTTGTTGCTACAAAGAACTGTATGTGTCCAGACACGATCGCCTGGTTGATCTGATTGTAAAGGACTTGAAAACAATACATAAAGACAGTAAGTTTAACCAGCATACTACTGTTGAATTGAACTGGTTTTATGACAACACATCTGTCAGTGACTATTTCAAAAACATTCCAAACACTGCAGACATTGTGATTGTAAACGAGGCTCTGAACTCTGTATTTGTCATTGAGGTTGGTTGTTGTTTTGATCTGTATTTGAATATCTGCTATCTTTCCAATCTGCTGAAATATCAGCCATTGCTTGAAGCCATCCATCAACTTGACTATCACTGTAAGTTAATCACCCTAGTGTTTGGAAGTTTAGGTCATTTGCATAAGAATGTGATTAAAGGTCTGCAGTTGGGGGGACTGCAAAAAAAGAAAGCAAAAAGACTTAAGCAAAAATTCTGTTCAGTTTCAGCCACTATAGGGAGCATGCAAATATGGAAACAAAGATGTTTTGTGTATCCTTGAGTGTTAAATGTTATAATTATAAAGACTTGTGAATGTATGTGAGCCATGTGTACCTGTCATCTTGCAAAATGACTTCTCATGGTATTTGGATTCCATTTTTTTTGCTTGTCTTTTGGATCCAAATAAAATAATGAAATGTGTGTGTGTGTGTATGTGTGAGTGAGTGTGAGTGTGTGTGTGTGTGTGTGTGTACTCACTCCACGCTGGCGGCTGTGATGTTGTTCAGCACACTGGTGTTCAGCACACACAGGTTCGTTCCTCCCAGAGCGTTCAGCTCGTTGCTGCCGAGAGTGTTTCCATTCACACTCAGATACTTACTGACCAGCAGCTGGACCTGAGAGAGACACACACATCAGCTCACTGAAGAACCAGACACACTTCATGACACTCGGCTCTGCTGAAGCCCAAAGTATGCTTTAGTTTTTATTTGTACACTAGCGTATGTACAGTGTGTGTGATGGGAATTACATTATGAGTACTGTACACACACACACACACACACAGTACCATCTCCGGGTCCCAGTCTCCCTTGCGTTGGTTCATCAGAGACGAGAGCGTGTCGATCTTCATCACGTTCCACTTTCTGACATCATCGGGTGTGGCCACGTGGGAGGCGGAGCCTAAAACCTGCAGCACCTGGTCAGACAGTCCGCCCGGATACGCCTGAGGGGCGGGACACACATGCGTCTCTATAGCAACACTGCGATTGACAGCAGGTACAGCAGTGTTCAGGTGAGTGTTTTACCTGGTTGAGTTTGTCCAGAATGATCCGCTGGTAGCTCCTGTCGTAAACTCTATCGGTCACGGCCTCCAGGTTGTCCTTCAGTGTTTGGACGCTCAGGCAGGCGTTAAACTGCGGCACGTCATACGCAAACGGAAACATGTCGCTGTACACCTGAGCCTGCAGGATCTGTCCCACAGTACATGCTGTTTCTACAGGAGACCAGAGAAAACACACAAACACAGCTTCAAAAATATTATACATGCTACTTTAATAATGCAGTGTGATTATACTAATGCTGTGGTCACGGCAAAGTTTATAATCAACAATCATTTACTGACACTTTCACTTACAATGTAGAAGTACAGACCTAGAATCTGATCTAAACTTACACAGCCCTCAGAGAACAGATGCGGAGTTTCTGCTGCCTTGCTTTTTACTGTTTATATTTTATGCATTAAATTGATCAAAAGTGTCAATAAAAACATTGTTACAAAATATTTCTATTTCAATTAAATGGTGTTCTTTTGAACTTTTTGTTCATCTGTGAATCCTGAAAAATAAAATGCATCACAGTTTCCACAAAAATATTGTGCAGCACAACTGTTTTCAACATTGATAATAATCAGAAATGTTTGTTGAGCAGCAGATCAGCATATTATACTGATTTCTGAAGATCATGTGACACTGAAGACTGGAGGAATGATGCTGAAAATACAGCTGCGCATCACAGAAATAAATGAACAGATATCCACATAGAAAACAGCTGTTTGTTATTCTAATAATATTTCACAATATTACTGTATTTCTGATCAGTTAAATGCAGTCTTGGTGAGCAGAAGAGGCTCTTTCAGAAACACTGGAATCAGTGTAGATTCTGTGGTGTTTCTGCAGTGATTCTCACCAGCGGATCTCTTGATTTTGACTCGTGAGATTTTGTTGACCTCATTCATCATGTTGAGGATCTTCTTCTCTGAGGCTTTATCATTCTTCCTCAGGTCACGGATGAAGGTCTTCAGAAACCTCTGCTTGTTTGCCTGACACACACACACACACACACACACAGTTATCAGTGAAACACACACACACAGCTCCGTGTTCCCGTCGCTGGAGCGGCTCCTGCGGTCGCACCTGTGTGAATTTGCTCCAGATGTTGGCGGTGAGGTACAGCGGCAGGAGGGCCAGGCTCTCCAGCGTGGCTCTGTCCCAGCTGTCTGAGGGTCTGAGAGGAAGGTCTGCTGTCAGGCTGAGCTCATTTAACGCACAGGAGATCAGTGTGACACGCGCGTGTGTGTGTGTGTGTGTGTGTGTGTACCCGGAGCTGGTGTTTCCTCCCAGCAGGATGCTCTCCAGCGCAGAGATCTGCTCAGCTGATAGATCCACACACGGCTTGAGCTTCTCCAGCACATACGGGTCCGAGCTCTGGATGTACTCGCTGCTCAGAAAACAGCTCATGCTGCCCAAAACATCCAGCTGAACCCGACTGATGCTGACGCCTGAGATGCCCTGAAACACAGACCACAGCAACATCTGTCAAACTCCACCAGACCAACGCTTCCATCATCCTGAAAACATTCTCATCTATTCTCATCTAGCTTTCTAGACAAACACACCCAAATATATTTAGACCTAAATAATTGCATATAAACTTTCAAGAGTTTCAACAAAAACAAACGATTAAACTTTGTCATGCATATTTGTCAGTCATACCAGTGTTTTAGTATCATTGATACTTTTTTTATATTTTCTGTTTACATTTTAATTTTAGTTCATGTTTTAATAATTGTGTTGTGTTGTCATTCTAATTAGCTTATTATATATATTTAAAGTTATTTTAGTACTTCAAGGTAAACTAAAAGAAAATGACAAGTGATGTCATGGCAACTAGCCGAAATAACTTTATTATATATGTATGTAATAAGTAATTCAATTGTTTAGTAACAGTTTTAATGGGTTTAGTTACAATTTTAGTTTGAGCCAAAGATAAACCTAAGTGGTACATAAATAAAACAGGTCGGATTTCTGTCATAGTACTAATAAACTGTGATCAAATAATATTGACTAAATATATTGTAGAAACGTAATTTTCTGTAAAGCTGCTTTGTAATGATTTGTATCGTGAAAAGCGCTATACAAATAAACTTGAATTGAATAAAATGTGTTTTAGATACACAATAACCAGGTTTATATATTTATCATCAATAAATCCAATTAGTTTCAATCTCATACAAGGTCCCATTAGTTAACATTTGTTAATGTATTAACTAACCATGAGCAATACATTTGTTACAGTACTTATTCACCTTTGTTAATGTTAGCTAATAAAAACGCAGCTGTTCATTGTTAGTTCATGCATGCACAGGTCCAATAAACACCACTTCTGATTTTAATAAAAGTTTAAAAGTTACTAAAAATTAAAATTAACTTTAAATAAGATTAATACATGCCTCATGTAGTTAACCTCATTATAAAATGTTACCATTTTAACTTTGTTTTACAATGAATAGATGTATGATGATTCTAAGCAATTGAATTAATGTATTCTGAAAATGATTGCATAATCAGATAGATGCAAACAGTTATTAATGAACTACGGCATGATGCTTTGAGTGCAGGAATCTGACCTGCTTCATTGATGAGCGACTCACAGTATTTCATTATTTTATGGTAAAACCTGCAGGATCCAAATGCACGGGAATTGTATATGCATTTTAAATACCTAAATGTTACATTTAGGCCCAAATCCTTTTTTGAGCACATAACTGATTATAAGAACTCAAATGTAAGAGTGTTTTCATTACAAGACAGCCCCTGGCGTGGTTGAAGAGCATCTGCTTCTTGAAGGACAGTGTGCTGGACAGAACAGAGAAGTCGGCCGCTCCCAGAGACGAGAAATACGAGCGGCACAGAGATCTGTCGATCATCGAGTAGCTGAAACACAGACAGACACACACGTGACTCGCTCGTCTTCATGTCACTGCGACTGACAGCGTGAGCTGAACTGAGTGTGTGTGTGTGTGTGTGTGTGTTTTCAGACGCACTTGTAATAGATGAGCACTTCAGCGGGATACTGGGAGAAGGCAGAGAGATCGGCGCTCTTGATGTAGTGATGCATGCAGGTCAGCTGAAGGAGAAGCACACATCAACACACTCATGAACACACTCACGCTCGTCTGACTGATGCAAACCTCATCTCTTCAAATGTGAATAAAACATCAAACCCACAATTAAGATGTAAATCGTCCTATTAAATCTACTGTATTATCTCTGATCCAAGAATGTCTAAATGATCAACATGTTTTTGCTGTTAAAGGAACACTCCACTATTTTTGAAAATAGGCTCATTTTCCAGCTCTCCTAGAGTTAAACAGTTGAGTTTTGCCGTTTTTGAATCCATTCAGCCGATCTCCGGGTCTGGCGGTAGCGCTTTTAGCTTAGCTTAGCATAGATCATTGAATCTGATTAGACCGTTAGCATCTCGCTCAAAAATGACCAAAGAGTTTCTATATTTTTCCTATTTAAAGCTTGACTCTTCTGTAGTTCCATCGTGTACTTTTGCATAATTTCTTTAAACGAGTTAAAGCCACTTCCTGAATGACATCACCCTCCAGGAAATGGCTTGGTTTTGGAGGGAAACAGCAGCACAGACATCAGCATTATTAACAGATCTGATGGATTCTGTGATGTTTTATTGATGTTGAATTTGAAAATACCAACATTTGAAAATGATACCAAATTTTTTATTTGATTTCTTTGGGTTTGATGTCGACCAGAGCTGATTTGTGGAAGTCTATTATTTTATAAAGGTTTCATGAGGTTCTGCAGAACATGAAGGAGCATCATAACATAAATGACACAAAAGCCTGTGACTGATGTGCTTGTTCACCTGTGACTCCTGCAGGACGAGCGTCTGATTGACTCGTCGTCTGCAGCCGCGGATCAGACTCAGAACTTTACTAGTGCTGAAGCTCTGGATTCGTGAACAGGTGAAGCCCTGCAGCACCTGGAAGGACATGCTACACACACACACGTGTTAACATGGTCAAAACTTAATCATCTAATCTGACTAATAACTCTCTTCACTCACTCATCTGGATTGCTGAACTGTGCAGTGACGGTTTCAAAGATCAGAACAGCCTGAGAGGAAGAGAAATTCAACCATTTAACATATGCACTACAACACACTTGCTAACACATGCAACATGACCTTAATAACTTTATGTGCAATAAATATACATTTCAATATTTTAATGTGCAGTACATCTCAATATACAGTACATGTCATTAATCAAGGGAATGAATTTGTAAACTGTATATATATACACATATATATATATATATATATATACATACATACAATGTGTATGTATATATATATATATATATATATATATATAATAGCATGTTTTATTGCAGATGCCTGACGCACCTGCTCGTGTTTCCATTTCTTCCGGTTGACCACCTGCGCAGCCGCGGATGACTGCGGCACATCCAGCAGGAAGATGCGTGGGATTTCCGTCGCCATGAGGTCAGGAACGTTTGTGATGATGGCGTCAGACGAGCTGTTGACAGCGATGATCTGAAGAGAGACAGAGAGAGACGTCACGAGACATGCTGAGCCGAACCGGAGCCGTGTGAATGTGAGCGAGAGTCACCTGGCTGACGATGGTCTGCTGGATGATCACAGGTGCGCCGATGACACTGGTCACGAACAGTTCAGATTTCACTGCCTCAAGGAAGATTTCTCCTGAGATTACTCTGAAGATTGATGATTGAACACCGATGATCAGCGAACCCAAATCCAGCAGACTGGCCACACTATTAATCTGCCACAGACACAAACGTGTGTTAGTACATCTAACATTATACAACAGATAGTTTCCATACGGGAATTTAACTGGCAGAGCTGTCTGTGAGCGAGTCAATGAATCACTGGTTTGTTCAACAACACTGATTCACTTAGGAATGAAGCAAGTGACTGTCTTTATGAGTGAGCCAATGAATCTTTGATTCAACAATACGTTCAACAACACTGATTCATTTCAGGAACGTAAAAAATCTTTATGACTGAATGAATATTTGATTCAGCCCATTTGTTCAACAACATTCATTCAATGAAGGAATGAAACGCCACTCAGAGACATGTAAGGTGTTGCTTCGTTTGGCTTTGAATCGGTATTGGTGGTGTGTACCTGGTAAACTCCGGATGACAGCAGGGTTTGGATGATCATCATGGCCTGATCAAGGTTCCAGCCCAGTACGAGTCTGAGCATGGAGAGCGAGTTGAGCAGCACATTCCCTCCGGCGTCACTGATCTGAGCTGTGCTCAAACCCGTGGACGACTGACCCAGAGCCTCGATGGTGTCCACCGTCAGAACCTCCGCATTACTTGCCAGAGCCGCCGACACCTGCACGCACAAACACACACACGTCTAGCTTATACAGAGCTTACTTCTGCTGACGTAAACACACACACACACACACACACACACACACACTCTAGTACGTACATCGGGGAGAACATCTGTGCAGTTCTGATGGATGCCGGATGAGATGATCTTCAGCTGCTCCAGACTCAGCTGAAGGAAGGAGCTCGCAGGAGCCAAGCAGCGGAACTTCAGAGGAAGACTATGAACACAAGCAAACATTAACCAGCCTTGATCTATTGTTTAGATGGTCCAACAGACGAGTGGCCAAAACCATCAAACCAGCATTTTCAGGGGGGATTTTTCAAATTATAGTATTGCAAATAAGTGTATTGTGTGAGATTTGAACTAGCCTTCATTTGCTGAAAGCGGCTCATGCTGGATTTAAATGACTTTGACTTTTCATGTACACTATTAAAACTTAAGGTTCTTTATTGGCATTGTCGGTTCCATGAAGAACCTTTAACATCCATGGAATCCTTCCATCGCACAAAAGATTCTTTATAATGGAAAAAAGGTTCTTAAAATATTCTTCACACTAAGTAAAGAGTCCTGTTAAGAACTGTTCACTAAACAAAAAAGGTTCTTCTAAATGGCATCACTGTGAGAACCTGCTTTTGGAAGCTTTATTTTTAAGAGTGTAGTTCAGTAAGATGTTATTAAGATTGGTTATTGAGAGTGTTGCTGGTGTCTCTCACTAGTAGGCGCTGAAGGACGGATTAATCTCGAACAGCAGAGTCACGTAATACTCCATCACGTCATCAGGAACGCTGGTCTGAGCGAAGAGCTGCAGGTTATCCAGGTTCACGAGGAACGGCTGAAAAACAAAGACGTTTTTGAGTTTGGAACGACATGAGGGTGAAGATGAACCATTCCCTTAAGAGCGAATGGATACAGACGACAGAAAAAAGATCTGAGCTCTTCAAGACGTAGCTTGACACACCTGAATGGAGCCAAACTGGAGGAGGTCGTCCAGTGTGATGAAGCTCAAGAAGACGGAGATGTAGTCTGTGAACCAGGTGGTGGAGTTGAGATCCGGGTTGGAGGTGTAATAGCATTTAGGAGTTGAACCTGAAGCTGAGAACACAAAGACAAACACGGATCACCATCAGACAAATCCTCATTGTTAGTAGACATCAGAATCAGTCACACAGTAGAAGTAACTCACAGGTGTTGAGGTAGACCAGGATGGAACTGTAGATGTCGCTCGGAGAAAACTCGGCTGCACTGTAGTTGTATTTAGCCATCGCTGAAACACTAAACAGAGAAACGCACAGAATCCATCATCATTAGATGTCTTTAGAGGAAAACTAATTGGTCCAATATGATTCTAGCGTCATTTTGAACAAAATCAGGCCAAAATGAAGTTTATTTGGAGTTTGTTTCTGACTTTGAAACGTTTTAGCCCTAAGCAAAGAACTAAGTCTTTATGCTACTGAAACACATAGTTAAGGTACAGTCACATTAACCATTGCTCTGCGAAATCAATCCATTCATTCTATTAGGAGTCTGTGTGACAGGGAGTTTCATGCTGGTCGCTCACAATTACCAACAGAAAGCTGCTTGGGTTGAGAGGGACTTCTGTGTGAGCTGTGCTTCATACTGTACATCGCTACCCTACTAAGAATAGACAATGGACCTTTTTTGTCGGCAAAGTCTCTCCAGAATTTCTCTACTGTGACCGCACTTTAGGCCTATTTGTTAGATTCTCCCCAACACAACGTTTGTGTGAAACGTGCTACTCACAACTTCTTGAAGGAGAGACAGGAGGCGTTTAGCATGACATCTGGAGCGATGAACTGTGAGGTGAGGAGAGGCAGGTACTGAACCAGTCGAAGATCAAACCACTGATTCACTTCAGACTGGACGTCCACCTTCAGAACCCGAGGCCAGATGCAGGACAACACCTGCCGGGCCAAACCCACAGGCAACAGCGGCTCCTGCGGCACACACAGAGAGACGCTTCATCATTTAGTGCAACCGCGTCCCAACGAGGACAATTCAGAAGCTGCTAAACAAGCAGCTAATATAAGATTATCAGAACCAGATATGATCAGAATTAAATCTAGAGGGTCATTGCATTAGTTTGTACGTTTTTAAAAGAGTGAAAGATGTCCGTACCGTCTGTAAGTACTGGGGCGTCTTTGGGTAGATTCTGAAAAGCTGGCAGATTTGGGCAACATCGTCCACAGCGTTGGGCCGGTTCAGGAGACTGCTGACCTCCGCTGGAGACACCGACTCCATCAGCTGTGAGGAGACACACGTCCAACAACAGCAGAACTTACAATATGAAGAGTTAAAGGCTTGCTTCGTCATTTGCTGCACATTTGAAATGTTATTCTCTAAAGCAATGGTTCTCAATCTTTTTGACTCCCATTCAGAGGCTTCCCTTTAATTCTAATCTATGGACTGTTAAGTCATCTTATTGAGAACCACTGATTTACAGAAATGACCATAACCTTCAGCTATTGCCTCATTCATGGACTCTATACTGGATCTAATCAGTAATCGGCAGATGAAGGCGGTCTGGCGTCTCTGACCTCTGGCACGTGAGCCGGCGGCATCAGCGACAGGAAGGTGGTCAGATTGGGGAACTGGAAGCTCATGAAGGAGGACGTCAGGAAAGCGTAGTAGCTCTGGTTAGCATAGCAGTGCAGTGGGGCGGGGCCTGTGGAGACAGAAGGATGCTGGGTGAGTGGATGGAGGGATGAATACATGTATAGATGGATGGATGGATGGACACCTGTGAGAGAGCCGAGGATCAGCTGGTAGATCTGATCTTGTGTCGCCGGCTGGAAGGTGGAGCTGGACGAGTTCAACAGCTGCACCCTGGAAGAGAAAACATCAGTGAGCACACAGACGGGTTGTGTGTGTGTGTGTGTGTGTGTGTGTGTGTGTGTGTGTGTGTGTGTGTGTGTGAGAGAGAGAGTGTCTTACGCCTGCTGGCTGATGGGACAGGGTCGCTGCAGGATGACGCTGAAGTAGGACGTCACGTGTTGGACAGTGATGTTGGCTATGAAGGACGGCAGTATGTTCAGGATCCAGATCTGCAGATCAGCGTCTGATGACGTGGTCAGATTGGCCCTGTTAAACACCTGCTGCAGAAACGCCTCCTGCACGGGGGATGGGAGAACAACGCCCTGCGTCTGACAGACACAGACCACAGCCAATCAGAACACAGAGACACCTCAAACAGCCAATCAGATCACAGATAATCCACAAACGGCCAATTAGAACCCAGATACTTCACAAACGAATAATCAGAATACAACACTTCACAAACAGCCAATCAGATGAGATACACCCCAAATGAACACTCAGATCTAGGGCCGAAACTAATGATTATTTTGATAATCAGTTAGTTAACTGGACAATTGATTCTTTGAATAATCGATTGATTGGATAAAATCCATATTACTTCATTTCATTTATTGGGGAAAAAACATGTCATTCCACATTCATGCAGCACAAATGACAGAACTATGTCTTCAAATGAATGATTATTTTTTAAACAGTTAATTGGACTATTGTTTCTGCAAATAATCAATTAATTGGATAAAAGGCCAATTATTTTTTTAATTTACTGGAAAAACAAACAAACATGTTATTCCACATTTATGCACTACAAATTGCCAATCAGAGCTTGGGCTGCAACTAATAATTATTTTGATAATCGATTAATCGACCAGTTGCATCTGTGAATAATCTACTAATTGGATAAAAAGACAGATTTTATTTTCTTTATTTTATTGAAAACACAAAAAAACATGTTAATCCACATTCATGCAGCACAAATGGCTGTTCAGAACTAGATCTGCAACGTTTCTTTTTGATAATCGATTGTTTGGCCAATCCGAACCCAGATACACCACATGCAGCCAATCAGAGAGCAGAGCATCTGAGCTGTGACTGGCTGAGAATATCCATGTTCCATGATGAACAGTATTGGTCAGGGGAATGTGTGTGTGTGTGTGTGTGTGTGTCACCTGTAGCGTAGCGGAGAGGGATAAGAAGAACACAGTGATCTGAGCGTCCGGCACATAGAGCAGCAGATTATTAACTGCAGCAGCGCTGGACAGGAATCCAGGAGTGCTGGAAACCTCCACTAACTGCCTCAGGTTCAACAGACTCAGAGTGTCCAACTGCACACACACAGAGGAGCACGTCAACATACGCATCTGTACAAGCCGTGTGTGTGTGTGTGTGTGTGTGTGTGTGTGTGAATCTTCTGTCCTGGGTGTGTGTGTGTTGTGTGTGTGTTGTGTGTTGTGTGTGTGTGTTCGTACCACATTGAAGCTGGGGTTGAGCATCTGCAGGACGGTGACTGTGGTGAAAACAGAGAAACGTCCAAAGCTGCTGATCAGCCAATCAGAGCTGCTCTGAGAGACGTTCACACACCCTAAACACAGAGCAACACGTCACAGCTGAGCATTCGCTACAGATCCCTGTGTGTGTGTGTGTGTCCAACCTGCAGTGCTGTTCTGCGAGAGGAAGACTTTGATGAAGTCAACGTAGACATTAGCTTGTGTATCGGTGGACATGACGTCAAAACTCTGACTGAAGCTCCCGACACTGTGAAAGAGACCAAATAGGACAGACAGGACAGGAACGTCTCGGAGGCGTAGGGTAAAAATGGACGGAGCCTGAAGTTAAACCAGCGCTGGATGAACGAATCATCTCTCAGATTGGTGGAGCTGAAGGAGCTCAGAGTGACTTCTCCAATCACATTCAAGAATGACACAATGGGGCGGGACTTATTCAGCCTCTGACACACACACACAGTTCAATGTTACTTTCTCGTTTCCTTTGCATTCACAAAAATGCTGTCTTAGTGTTGAACCAAATGCATGAAAAAAGATGCATTTCAAATGTATCTGGATTGATGTAGATGTAGCCTGAATTGCATATAATCGGACAGAGGCGACAGTGCTGTCGTGTACCGTGTGGGCGAGCAGGTCGAGCGCTGGTCCCAGCACCGGGTTGACCTTTTGCGTGAAGAGTTTCCACGCCTCCTCGGACACGCTCTCATTCCCGTTGAGACCGCATGACAACACCGTCGCCAGGTGCTGCGAGCTCAGATCTGTCAACTGAACACACACGCACTAAACAAATGTTTACAGAAACAGAGTGTGTGTGTTCACACGGTGAGCGTGATTTGACCAAGTACAACATGTTCCTGGATCAACATCCTTGTGAACATCATTCCAATCAACCAATCAGAATTGAGAGAGAACTTTTCAGGAAATGTCCGTTTTAGGCTTGTTAATCAGCAATCATTTCCCTCTGATTTTAGGAATAAATTATGGGTTAGGTTAGGTTTAGGGGTGGGGATTGGGTTAAGTCTGTATTTTGGACAGTAATGTTGATTCAGGAACATGTCTTACTTGTCCACACGTACACGGCGACCGTGTTCACACGTCTGTGTACGGTGTGTTTCACGTACCTCTGCACAAGCGTACTGTGTGATGCTGAATTCACAGAGCCGACTGCCATCATGAGACGAGCCGAGATAAGCCGACAGACCAGAGCTGGAACACACACACACACACACACACACACACACGCGTACTTATGAGTATGACAGGTACACTTCAAATGGCCAATCAGAACACAGATATTCCGCAGATGGCCAATCAGAACTAGGGCTGACTAATGATTATTTTAATAATCGATTAATCGGCCAATTGTTTCTTCAAATAATCAATTGAAAGCTTGGCTCTTTTGAGTTATAAAATCATCTGAAGATTATTGAAGTTTTTTCACCTGTTGCTGCTCCTGCAAACTGTCGTTTCTGAGAGAGAGAGAGAGAGAGAGACATCCGTCAGCTCACACAGCACACGATTACAGACAGAAATAACCAAACTAAACAAACAGGCCACTCAGAGACGATCACTAACCGTTCACTGGTGTGATGCCACACTGGAAGAGACAGAAGAGACACTCGTGAGCATCACATGAGCTTAAATCATCAGCATACTTTTAAAAAGAATACTTATTATGCAAATAATGTAATTCAAATAACATACTAAAGTGCAAAGTCAATGCAATGTTTTCAGAAACTTAAGTACTTGTGTAACAATGTACCTGCAGGATATTTCCAATTAAATGAAAATGCATTACAGTTTAAATTTCTATTAAATGCACTAGTTGAACTTAAGTGTGCTTTTTGACCCACTTAAATGCATCTTTATATGTAGTTTCATTATTACTTTCACTGTCTTTGAAATATTGTTAAAGCACTGCTGAATTTATGATCAACTAAAATACAATTCAATGTCATTTCCATTCAAACTTGTGTTCATGTATTTAAATATATTTGTAATGATGAAGCTGCAATTAGTTAAATTAAATAACACACAAATTACAATCCAGTACTTTACAAGTGCTTTAGCATGTTAGTCAGCACATCAAAATAAGTGTACTTCTTTAAAACACGACAAAAGTTTATTAAAACATAGTGACTTGAAATGCCCTTTTAAATGTACTGTAAGTTTTAGTTTACAAATTAAAAGTTTAAAAGTGTACTTAAGTGTGTCGAGAAACATAGTCATGAAAGTGTCTCTCTTTAAGTACAGTCTTTTTAAATAGACTTTTAAGATTTGAAGTACACTACAAGCGCACATTCAATACAATAAAGCACCTGTCTTTTTCACTAGGGCACCTTCAACACTCACCTGTCCGCTGGAGCTCACACAACCTGAGACAGAGAGAGAGAGAGAGAGAGAGAGAGAGAGAGAGAGAGAGAGAGAGAGAGTCTCGTGAGTGTGTGTGTGTGTGTG
>NW_015506281.1:212437-219898 GCF_001515645.1 Sinocyclocheilus grahami
CCTCCGGCGCACACACCAAGAGAGACAGAGAGAGAGAGAGAGAGAGAGAGAGAGAGAGAGAGAGAGAGAGAGAGTCTCATGAGTGTGTGTGTGTGTGTCTGTGCGTGCGAGTGAGTGAGTGAGTGTGTGTTTGTGTGTACGCGTTTTTGTGACAAATGAGGACATAAATGTGTATAATGACAAAGGTATGACAGGTATTACAAGGAGAAGGTGACTTTTCAGGACATTCCCCCATGTCCCCACTTTTCAAAACACTTATAAATCACACAGAATGGAGTGTATTGAAAATCTGAAATAGCAGAAAGTCTCCTGTGAGGGGTAGGTTTAGGGGTAGGGTTGGTGTAGGGCAATAGAATATACGGTCTGTACAGTATAAAAACCATTACGCCTATGGAGAGTCCCCCCTTTTCACAAAAACAAACCTGTGTGTGTGTGTGTGTGTGTGTGTGTGTGAGAGAGAGAGAGAGAGAGAGAGTGAGTGAGTGAGTGAGTGTGTGTGTGTGTGTGAGAGAGTGAGTGAGTGAGTGAGTGAGTGTGTGTGTGTGTGTGAGAGAGTGAGTGAGTGAGTGAGTGAGTGTGTGTGTGTGTGTGAGAGAGTGAGTGAGTGAGTGAGTGAGTGTGTGTGTGTGTGTGAGAGAGTGAGTGAGTGAGTGAGTGAGTGTGTGTGTGTGTGTGAGAGAGTGAGTGAGTGAGTGAGTGAGTGTGTGTGTGTGTGTGAGAGAGTGAGTGAGTGAGTGAGTGAGTGTGTGTGTGTGTGTGAGAGAGTGAGTGAGTGAGTGAGTGAGTGTGTGTGTGTGTGTGAGAGAGTGAGTGAGTGAGTGAGTGAGTGTGTGTGTGTGTGTGAGAGAGTGAGTGAGTGAGTGAGTGAGTGTGTGTGTGTGTGTGAGAGAGTGAGTGAGTGAGTGAGTGAGTGTGTGTGTGTGTGTGAGAGAGTGAGTGAGTGAGTGAGTGAGTGTGTGTGTGTGTGTGAGAGAGTGAGTGAGTGAGTGAGTGAGTGTGTGTGTGTGTGTGAGAGAGTGAGTGAGTGAGTGAGTGAGTGTGTGTGTGTGTGTGAGAGAGTGAGTGAGTGAGTGAGTGAGTGTGTGTGTGTGTGTGAGAGAGTGAGTGAGTGAGTGAGTGAGTGTGTGTGTGTGTGTGAGAGAGTGAGTGAGTGAGTGAGTGAGTGTGTGTGTGTGTGTGAGAGAGTGAGTGAGTGAGTGAGTGAGTGTGTGTGTGTGTGTGAGAGAGTGAGTGAGTGAGTGAGTGAGTGTGTGTGTGTGTGTGAGAGAGTGAGTGAGTGAGTGAGTGAGTGTGTGTGTGTGTGTGAGAGAGTGAGTGAGTGAGTGAGTGAGTGTGTGTGTGTGTGTGAGAGAGTGAGTGAGTGAGTGAGTGAGTGTGTGTGTGTGTGTGAGAGAGTGAGTGAGTGAGTGAGTGAGTGTGTGTGTGTGTGTGAGAGAGTGAGTGAGTGAGTGAGTGAGTGTGTGTGTGTGTGTGAGAGAGTGAGTGAGTGAGTGAGTGAGTGTGTGTGTGTGTGTGTGAGTGAGTGAGTGAGTGTGTGTGTGTGTGTGTGTGAGTCTGTGAGTGAGTGAGTGAGTAAGTGTGAGTGTGTGTGTGAGTGAGTGAGTGTGTGTGAGTCTGTGAGTGAGTGAGTGAGTGAATGTGTGTGTGAGTGAGTGTGTGTGTGTGAGTGGGTGTGTGTGTGTGTGTGTGTGTGTGTGTGTGAGTGAGTGAGTGTGTGTGTGTGTGTGTGTGAGTGTGTGAGTGAGTGAGTAAGTGTGTGTGAGTGTGTGTGAGTGAGTGACTGAGTGAGTGAGTGAAGCACATTCCTGTAACGTTTGATATAATTCAGGTGAATATGTCTCATGATAGCGAAAGTGCTCAGGTCTCACCCTGCGGGACGTTCTGAAGAAGAGCTGATTTACTCCTCAGAATCACTGGCTCCAGATCCACTGGCACGCTGACCATCAGATGATCCAGACGGTGGAAGCTAGCAAACAGACGGACAGACAGACGCGTGAGCACGAGACCGTGAGATTCAGCACACCAAACACATGACGACACTCACATGATCTGATATGACGCGCAGGAGACGTTCCTCTGTCAGAAAGAAACACGTCTGGGTGTCAATGGTGGGACAACAATGAGAAACAGATGCAAAAGTGCACTGAAAAACTATTTTACCCTCTTTGATGACTCCACCATGATGGGAAGCGTGGAGAGGATCCTCTCTTTCTGTGGAGACGCAGTCAGGTGATCGAACACGGCATTGATGACCACACTTTTCTCTGGAAGCCCAGGAACATCATCAAACATCAGCCCGACCAGCTGCTCTGGAGAGAGATAGAGCAGGCCGCTCATCTGGAAACAGAGAAGAACGCAAGCAAAGACCCAGTTAAAACTCTTCCACACTTCAAGAACAAGAGGAAGCTTGTTTTCCAGTAAAATACCTTGAGAAGCAAAACTGTGGAAGATACTGTATCCTGTTCTAAGAGAATCTTGAACTAAATGTCTTTCTTCTTGTGCTAAAGTCAGCACGCAAGGAAAATTCACCTCATTTTCTAAATGCAAGTAATAGACCTTATTGTGCGCAATTCATCTGTACATACATTTCACTTATTAATAACACAGTATAGTTTAATCAGAATGTCATAACTGGATCTTCCAGTGAAACTGGATTTAATCCACTAAAACTCCGCCCCTTTTTTATGATCTACTGCAAGATTGCATTCAGATCCGCCTCCATTTTGAAGAGCCACGCCCACATCTAAACATACAATCAGCAACTGACACACTGGCTGCGTCTGAAAGCCTAGGCAGCTGCCTCGCTGCAGTATGAGGCAATGACTTTGCAGGCAGCGTTTTTGGCACCTCATGAAACTGATTTCGGACAGGCTTCTGAGGCAGCGTAGCGGTTTAATGATCTACAACAAAATAGAATGAGTTTTGATGATAACTAAATGAATATTTAAGTATTATTATACTGATTTCTCACTAGAAATAACATCAAAAGTGCAAAAAGTTAGTCAGAAACATACATTTAAACACAAACTGACCACCAAACGCAACTTTCAGAAGAAGGAACCTCCGGAGACAGGAAGTGAAGCAGAATTCGGACGTGCCTTGATGCCTTCCTGCCTCCGAAGCCAGCATTTTAGAGCTTTCGGACGCAAAAAGAGAAAAACGCCTTAATATCTTTCTCAGGTTTGCTTCTCAGGTAACACTACCATGTTTTAGAGTAAATCCTGATGAGTGCAGTGACTGTTTGCGGTGTAAACGTGTTTTAGTGACTGTACCGGGTTGAACTGTGGGTTGAGCGAGATCAGCTGATTCAGAGGAAGGAGAGCAGAGAACTGGCCGAAGTTACTGATGAGCCACTGAGAGCTGTCGTCGGACACACACGCCGCACCTGAACACACACACACACACACACACAACATCACAGCAGTACAGTGTTAATGATGAGCTGATCTGACCCAGACAGATGAACGACACACAGAGGAGCATCTGATCAGTACCTGCTCTCGAGAGGAACGGCACGATGAAGTGTGACACGGTTATTCGGCGCTGAACATCATTCATATGGAAAAATCCTGCATCGAACGCTCCAACCCTTCATCACACACACACACACACACACACACACACAAAAGTCAATATCACAACACTCAGACTCCAAATCTAATCTGATTCACTGATATTCAGATCCATAAAACACTAGGATATTCACACACTGCTCACTCAGTATGTCTGACTGGTTTTAAATGTTTACAGAGAAAGTGAGGAAGATCTGGGCCGTTTACACTGTCTGGAAGCTCTGGCAGCTGAGGTTCTGGCTGCGCAGGCACTGCAGGAAGGTCCCGGAGGCGCTCGGCAGGAACGCTCGCAGGTGTTCATCAAGCCACAGCGCAGAGGCGCTCTCATCTGAGAATCTGTCCAGCCGCAGCTCCCGCAGGACGTCCAGCACCACTGAAGCAGAGCTGCTGCTCCTCCACACCGACTACACACAGAAGATCATCAGCACCAGCACAAGGAATCAAACACACAGCAGGACTGCTCTTCATCTCCGGTCATGGTTCAGAGTGAATAAATGCAGGATTTCTGCTGTTTACCGTCACTCTGAGTCGCTCAGTTCCTGTTTTCATAAAGCATTGATCAAGTGTTTTATGACTGAGTAATTCTAAATCTCTGCTAGTTTAGTATCATTGATATACTAATACAATTTTGAATTTGTTTTTATTTTGAGATTTTCTGTTTTCCTTTTAATTTCAGTTTAGTAAAGTTCAGTAATTTAGTAAATTGTGTGTTTATGCATATTTTTCAGTTTATAACTAAATTAAAATAAAATTGTTGCCCTGGCAACTACAGTAGGTGACATAAAATATTTTTTTATAAAATATTTTATTTTAATTTATTTCAATTTTAGTTTTTTTTAAACATTTTTATATTTTATTTTATTTCAGTTTATTTCAGAAGGTTTTAGTTATTTTTCTACCTCAAGTTAAAATAAACAAATGTTGCTTTGGCAACTAGGCGAAATCATTTTCTTAATATTTTATTTCAGTTAACATTGATTTTATTTCAAGTAACAAACGTGTGTTTGGTAACACTTTACAAGGTTCCATTTGTTAACATTAGTTAACAAGAACGATTAATGGAAAACATTTCTAAAGCATTTATTAATCTTAGTTAGTGTTAATCTCAACATTTACTTATACATTTTTCAAATCAAATGTTGGATGTTTTAATATTATTACCTGAACTAACAATGAGCTGCAAAGTTCAATAAATACTGTAACAAATGTATTGCTCATTGTTAGTTAATGTTAGGTAATACACTAACTACTGTTAACTAATGGGACCTTATTGTAAAATACTGCTGTGCTTTTTTTATGGTTTTAGTTTTAGTTGCAGTGTGAAATGAGTCTGTCCTGTACCTGGTTGGAGAGCTGCTCGAGGGCGATGTCCAGCAGGTGTGAGACTCTGGTCAGGAAGAGTTTCCAGCTCTCAGCTGAGCTCATGTCATCATCAGACAGGTGAGAGTTCAGTAGTGTGACCAGATACTCCACGCTCACATTCAGCACCTGAACACACACAACACGCCTGTTTACACCACCGTTTCACATCTGATTACAGAGCTGCATTCTGGGATATAGACTCATGTGTGATTACCGGGGCGCATGCATGTGCTGCAATACTGAAGCCACAAACCCGTCCTTCGTTCAAGCACTGCTGTGCTGCAGAACTGGACAGAGAGGACACAGTTAGTCAAAGCTGGGAAAAACAAAAGAGGAAAATTAAGCTTTACGCTACCTGTCCACTCCACTGCACACCCGAGTCTCTGAAACACACACAAAGAGAGCAAAACATCAGTATTGCACACTCATATATGATCATGAAATAATAGCAGTACTTTTCCTCTTTCACTTTGGACAGAAGCATCTGCTAAAAGCATGAATGTAAATGATGGTGATGGACAGGAATCACTGAATACCGTTGAATGGAGTCACGGCACACTGCAGAGGAAAAGACAAAAGCGGTGTTAAATGTACACAGCAGACTAAAATTATTGTTTCGGATTCTGTAAGAGTAAAAATGAAAGCGATTCATTTAAAATGACAAACACACCTCATTCACGACTGGGAGAAGAGCGCAGTCTGTGAGAACAGTCAAAAACAGCATTAATAAGGAACAGGAGAAAAGAACATAATGGCTGACAGAGAGACGGATGAAACGTCGCTGACCTGCAGGAGCCGTGCGGCTGAACTTATAAACGCTCGCCCAGATGACAGGCTCCAGATCACCCGCTCCTGAGCTCAAGATCTGCTCCAGCCTCGTGAAGCTGATTCACAACACAACAGAAGTAGTCAAGAAGATGTGGTCAATAATGCAACTGAATCTGATGGGTATTAATCAACTAACACTTACATTATCTGGTTGGTTTGACAGCTGAGTGGACTCTACAAAAGAAAACCATAAGAAGTCATGTATTTATTTCCATGCAGAGGAATAGAACTCTAAGCAGCAATAACAGGGTGAGCGCAGTAGAACATTTACATTTAGTCATGTAGCAGATGCTTTTATCCAAAGTGACTTACAAATGAGGACAATGGAAGCAATCAAAATCAACAAGAGAGCAATGAGATGCAAGTGCTATAACAAGACTCAGTTAGCTTAACGCAGCACACTTAGCAAGGTTTTTTTTTTAATTATATAATAAATAAAAAGAAAACAGAATAGAAACAGAATAGAGCAAACTAGTGTTAGAGGCCGTCTTTGCTTTTGTTAATGGTATAATCTCAACTCAACTTTTATTTATAAAGCACTTTCAAAACCATAAAAATGGAAAAATGGTATAATAAATAAAAAGAAAATAAATAGACAGAATACAAAAAGAATAGAGAAGCTAGGGTTAGTTTTTTTTTTTAGTGCAAGTCTAAAAGAGACATGTTTTTTTTATTTTATTTTTAAGAATAGAATCAGAATAGAGAGTGCTAGAGTTAGAGGGTCAAATAAAGACGGATTTTAGCTGATTCTTGAAGATGGGATTGAGTTGGGCAGGTCATTCCACCAGGAGGGAACAGTTAATGTAAAAGTGAAAGTGATTTTGTGCCTCTTTTAGATGGCACAATAATGCGTCGTTCACTTGCAGAATGAAAGCTTCTAGAGAGCACATAACTCTGAAGTAATGAAATTAGGTAAATGGGTGCAGAGCCAGTGGTGGTTTTGTAGGCAAACATTAATGCGAGCAGAACAAGCATTATAAACATGATTGAAAGCTTAATAGCACACTATGATGATACAATGGGATCAGTTACAGATGAATTGCAGAAATGTTTGTTTGCAGTGTCAAAAACGAAAAATAACAAAATAAAATAAAAAACTAAACAAATAGAATGAAATTCATACAAGTACTAGTGTAATTCAATAGAGCATCATGTTTCTACACCATTGGATCAAAAGATAAAATGAGTAACTTTGAGCTGTTGTTTCCACTACTGAATTTGAGATACAGACCCCGCATTTGGCTAGATAAATGTTAAGACCCTCTCAAATGAGGGTGCCAAATTTCAACTTCCTAATACATACACAGTTCTAGAAACTGCCAAAGACCTCCAGCCTTATCTTCTCACCGTTGTGGAGAAAACATACAAGAGCTCAAGAACATCAGGAAGTCCTCGCTCCACAGGAGACACAAGCAGATGATCAAACACTGTATTGATGACGACATTCTGTGACACACCAGGTTGAGTATTAACAATCAGTCCAACCATCTGCTCTGGAGTGAGATTGTTCAGAGTCTCAAACTAAACACACAGAGAAGAACAAGAGAATTAAAGTGAAGGTTAAGGTGACATTGTGTTATTTTTATAAATCTTCTTTGATGAAATCACATGTGAAGATGTGGAGACATACGGGATCGAAGAGTCCGTTGATGGAGAGCAGATCTTTGAGAGACACATACTGAGAGAACGGGCCAAAGTT